>NW_022196891.1:63821049-63836110 GCF_008632895.1 Mastomys coucha
AAAAAAAAAAAAAAAAAAAAAAAAACCTTTAAATTCTTTGTGAATTTCACATCACACACCCCAATCCCACTTCATCTCTGTAGAGAGAATATCTTGTGTGTTGTATGGATGCATCACTTGTCAATTAAAAAAATACGGCCTATGGCTTAGGCAGGAAATAAAAAGTGGAATACCTGGGAGGAGAAAAAAAAATTCTGGGATAGAGCCAGGCCTAAGATCTGCCTAGGAAGATGTGAAGAGTAGGATGCATGGCATCCAAGCACAGGTAACCACACACATGGCAGGATGGAGGTTAAAATAAGTGGGTTATCTTAAGTTATGATTCTAGGCAGAGAAGAGCCTTGCTATATGGCCAAGGTATTTGTAAATATATTTTGATTTTGAGTTTTATTTCTGAGAGCATGAGGCTGGGAGGAAGAACCAGGCCTAACTATAACACATCTCCCCATCCCTTCCTATCTGCTGTTCCCCCAAATAAAACAAAATCTTACTGTGGAAGCTGCCGTATGTCAGGTGTGTTACACAGTATACTCTATTTGTCCAAAGACCTTTGTCCAATGCTCATTGCAATGAGTCACTGGTCTGATTCAAGAGCTCTGGCTTCTGCTACTCTATCAATGCTGGATCCTCACCAGGGACTCCTTCTGGATGTCCTGTTATTGCTCTGCGTTATGGAGAACTTGCAGCTTTGGATCTGCAGGAGTGGCCTCTTCTCAAGCTCCAGCAGCTCGTAGATGGCGTAGATGCTGGTGTGAGCCAACTCAGAGCTCTAGTTCTGGGCCTGGGTGGAGCTGAGCTGGTCAGTCCACTAGCTTTCCTGCACCTGAGCCACCAAGAGTGATTCTCTCGCTCTGTCCAGGTGAGGGGCAGGGACAACTCTCCTGTTCTATGTCCTGGGGCCAGCTCACCTGCATGCCACCAGTGTGTGTGTGTGTGTGTGTGTGTGTGTGTGTGTGTGGTGCAGGGAGTGTTTAATATACTCTATTCAATTTTAATTTTTAAGTAGTTTGACAAGTGTAGTTCATCAGTTGGCTTTTATGAGTTGGCAAACCACTGGGGCCAGAATCAGGTGCTGGGTATTTATGGGGAAAAATGGATTTGGGGTTATCTAATGTGAATAGGCTTTGTAAAAAAGATTGATTTTTTTTTAATTTGTTTTATGTGTATGAGTACACTGTAGCTGTACAGATGACCGTGAGCCATCATGTGTCTGGCTGCTGGGAATTGAACTCAGGACCTCTGCCGGCCCCACTTGCTCCGGCCCCCACTCGCCCTGGCCATGCTGGCTCCGGTCACACTGGCTCTGGTGCAATTCACTGTAGGTGTCTTCAGACGCACCAGAAGAGGGCGTCAGATCTCATTACGGGTGGTTGTGAGCCACCATGTGGTTGCTGGGATCCGAACTCGGGACCTTCTGAAGAGCAGCCAGTGCTCTTACCCACTGAGCCATCTCACCAGCCGGTGAATAGGTTTTTAAAGAAAGGAAATAAGTGACTTTTATTTAGCCACTTAAGATTGTAGAAAACTTATACAATCTAGTTCCATTAAACTCATTAAGTTAGTGAAAAAGTCCTTAAAACCTATCACTGTCTTTATTCCCCCCTCCCACCCTAGCCCCAGGCTTTGCTGAATAGTTGTTTTGGGAAAGATAGTTTTGTTGATATATATTATAAGTTTTTCATACATTTACAATTTGCAATTTACACACACACACACACACACACACACACACACACACACACCATTTTAAGGGTGCACATGGTTTTGCATAGCTTTTTTAACTTCCTGAAGAAGCCCTGTCTTTTCCTCATGCCTGAGAAGAAACTAAACCAAGCACCAGGCTGATTTGGCTTCCAAGTTTACAACTGTTCAACCACATTCTAAAACTTAGTTTTCTCCCCAGGACAATAAGGACACATTTATCATAGTGGTTTCCTGTTTTAGCTGGAGGTAAAAGGTGGAGAGACCCTCACAGAAGAACAGAAGCTGGGCTAGAGAGATGGCTTAGCGATTAAGAGCACTGACTGCTCTTCCAGAGGTCCTGAGTTCAATTCCCAGCAACCACATGGTGGCTCACAACCATCTGTAATGGGGATCCAATACCCTCTTCTGGTGTGCCTGAAGACAGCGACAGTGTACTCACATACATGAAATGAATAAATAAGTCGTAAAAAAGAAAAGAGAAGAACAGAAGTTGGCAGGTGAAGCTGTGTCCATGTGTTAGGAACCTTTGAATTCACTTTTCCAATGAAGTAACTGACAGTCACTGAGTTGCAGGAACTGATCTCCATCACACTGCTCTGTCCTCCGGCTTGTGGGCAGGGACAGAAAACAAACAGTTAATATAGACTACAGAGCTGAACTTAGCTAGGAATTTATAGATTAATCTCCTTCTGTTTCTGTTTGTAATAGTTTGTTTTAGAATTACTTATTTTACTTGGTGCCTATGACTGTCCTGACTTCAGGAATGTATATGCACCATTGGCATTCATGTTAGATCCACCATTGGCATTCACGTTAGATCCACCATTGGCATTCACGTTAGATCCCCTGCAAATGAGGTTACAGAGGGTCACCTAGTGGGATCTGGGAATTAAACCTGGGTCTTCTGCAAGAGCAACAAGGGCTCTTGACCTCTGAGCCCTCTTTCCAGTTCCCAGCCTCACGCTTCTGATGCCACAGCAGAAAGCTCTTCTGGACACCCCGAGGTCCCTAAAATGTGAATGCAGGTAAATCCTTTGTCCCTTGCTTGTCAGAGCAACAAGAAAGCAAATGTAACAGATCATGAAATCCCTTGTTTTAAGAAAGAGGCAGTGGCTGGGCAGTGGTGGCACACGCCTTTAATCTCAGCACTTGGGAGGCAGAGGCAGGCAGATCTCTGAGTTCGAGGCCAGCCTGGTCTACAAAGTGAGAAGTGAGTTCCAGGACAGCCAGAGCTATACAGAGAAACCCTGGCTCAAAAAAAAAAAAAAAAAAAAAAAAAAAAAAAAAAAAAAAAAAAAAAGAGGCAGTGAGGCTTAGGGTCAGTGTGGTACCTTCTCCTGATACACACCAGATATTCTGTAGGGTCTTGGAGTGATTGGTGGTGGGATGAAGAAAGGAAACCCACCTGGAATAACAATTTAGCAAGGATCATCTACTTCCTCCTCCTCAGAACACAAGGTCTGAGGTCATCAACTCACTAGTGAAGAGCCTGCCATTCCCCTCCAGGGGTGGTGCCACCTCAAAGCTCAGCATTGGTCTCTGCTACCCCAGCATAGGGAGCATCCACAGGAGCAGGAACTAGACCTGTGTTAATGGGAGAGCCCCCATACCATTAGTGATGTCTATGTATAGCACCCAAGCCTGGACCGCATATTCATCATGGACCCATTGTATCAGCAAAAGGCTCAATGGGGAAGGAACCTGACCATCCTGTGATTGTGTGTGTGTGGGATGGGGCAGAGAGGGAGAGAGGGAGGGAAAAAGGAAGAGAGGGAGAGACGGGGGGAAGAAAGAGAGAGGAGGGGAGAGAAAATAAGAGATGGGAGATAGGAGGAGGAGTAGAAGGGGGAGAGGGAGAGAGTCCTGTTGGGCATCAATGTGCAGCATGGGGCTCTTTGTGGCAATTTTAATGAACCCATCTACTTGACTCTTTATGCTTTTTTGGATTCTAATCTTGTAGTTTTGCTTTTTCTGGGATCCAGATCAACCAGTTAATCCACCGTCGACTGCACAGGAGCCCAGGTAGATTCTATTTCTCCTCCCATACAAGGTAAACTGCTCACAGGTTTGCCTACCAGGAGTAGTTCATTCCCAGACAAACTATCTTGGGACCAGGGACGAGATTTCTCCCTCTGTCAGCTGGATGTAGCTCTGGTCCATGAAGTAGATGTTAATCCATGGCAGGTGTTAATCCATCAGAATCAGGTGACTCTGAGATTGAAGACATGCCATGTATTTGTATTCTTTTGACATTCCGAGGTTAGATTGAAGTGCTTGGTTGTTCTTGTATAGGACGTTGGTTCTGTGTTCTGAACATCCTCCCTCAGTGAGTTTGACTGTTTTTGGCTTGTTTAGAGTAGTTTCTGTGCCATATCCAGAATATACTGTCTTCATTGCAGAGGACAGAGATGCTGGAGACTTGAAGGAAGAACCGGACGTGTGCATTTAGAATTGCTAGTTAGTCAAAATAAGCAAGTCACCTGGTCAAGGTAGGAATTGGGTATATAATCATTATTATTATTGTTGTTGTTACTATTATCATTATAGACCTGTAGTTTCTAGGCAAAAAAACCCCATAATTCATGAGATAAGTCAAACGATTTCAGCTGCCAGTTGCTATTTTTTTATTTGTAAAGTATATTCATTATAGTCCCTAGTTTGCCCACCTGGTGATTAGAACCTAGCTTTCTTACCATGTCATGGTATAAAAAGGACATCCATGAGGAGGCAGAGCAGTAGAGGGGCTACAGATGAAAATGCCAGACTGGATGGAGAAAAGAGCCAATGAGGCCTTCACACTACACCAAGAACTAAGCTACTGAAGAAACCTAGGAGCAGGGCAGGTAGACGGACTTCCTCAGAGAAGAGGATGTCCATTGCCAAATGATCAGCTCTGAAAAATGTACATACAAATAACATTATACAGACTGAACAGACTACATTTAGGAATAGATAGGTACATACATATACATATGTGCATGCAATAACAAATAGTGAAAAAATAGGGTTTGAATTTGAAGGAGAATGGGGAAGGACTATATGACAGGCTTTGGAGGGATGAAAGGGAATAGAGAAATGTAATCAAATTATAATCTCACAAAGGAAAAACAGGGGCTATTAAAAAAAGCAAGTCACCCGACCAAGCTGGTAATTGGGTATGTAATCAGTTATTATTCTTGTTGTTACTACGACTACTATTATTGTTGTTATTAATTACCACAAGCAGTTTCTAGGCAAAAAAAAAAAAAACTTTTTAAAGGGGAGGGGTGGTGGGATGGTGTGTGTGTGTGTGTGTGTGTGTGTGTGTGTGTATGTGTGTGTGTGTGGTGGGGAAGGGACAGGTAGGTTGTAACAGTGTTGCAACCCACACATTCCCCAAGCTTTCTTCTATTCCTTCTCTCATCATTATCTTTTTCTACGATACCTGCTGCCTACAGTGTACAATTTACTGTTTCTATAGTAAACAGTAAAGTTTCTATACTACTTAGTTTACGTGTATCTCTGTCTTCCCAGTAAACTGAAAATATGATCCATTATAGTTCCCTTAAAAATTTAGCACAGCACTAAAAATATTTAAGTTCTTTGACGTAACAACTAAATGATTGATAACACTTATATAATATAACCAAGGCCACAAATTCCACCTGCAACTGCAGGATGCCCACAGCTGTGGGTAGGAAATGTTCTCCTATTATTATTTTATTTATGTGACAAACTGCCTTTTGTTTTGTTTTGTTTGATTTTCTTGAGAGGGTCTTATAGCCCAGGCTGTCCTTGAACTCATGGTCTTCCTCACTCCTGCTTCCAGTGTTCTGGGTTATGCATGCACATCACCATGCCCTGAGTGAGTGAGTTCAGAGAGCAGTTCTTAGGAGACGAAAGAAGACTCACAGTGTGTTCAGCACATATGTGTGACATGCCTAAAGATACCCCTCCTTCACAGAGTGTATATAAATCCTGTGGGGTTTTCTAATCAGAGAAAAGACTCAGATATGATCTCAGTTTGGGGAAATGACCTGGTGGGAAGGCTACCACAAGTATACATCGTCTCATTCTGGCATAACACTGGAATGGAAAGTTAGCTTAGATTTAGCCACCAGGTGTCAACATAGTATATTCAAACTTGGCATTTGTCAAAACCTCCCCAGTGATAAGTCAACACCCGGGGATGTGTTTTGTTCTTTTTTTCTTGTAAAGTGTATTTACGAGAGACTAGTTTTTTTTCATAGAGTTATTAGAACTCAGCTTTCTGTTAAGCCAACTTGCAAAGTGACTTGTATCTAGAGGCCAATCTCTAGCTGACTTCTGGTTGAGACAGTCAGGTCAGGAGCACCTTAACTGCTCTGTTGTCTTATGACCACAGAAGGTAAGTATGCTCCCTGGGGATGGTGAGACCTCTGAGACCATGAAAGAGGCTCCTGGAGCTTGCAGATCAGTCTGACTTACTCACTGACCTTCAGTGATGACAGAGGAAAAATGAATTTGTTTCCCTTCTCCCGGTCCTCTCATTTCATAACTGATACCCACATTTATATCCATCTATATAAACATATTTTTATGAGCTAGGATCAGATGTGAGGAAGTAATGCAATATTTACCTTTCTGAGTCTGGGTTAATTTCTTAATTAACTTAATACAGCAATTTCTAGATCCATCCATTTTCTGCAAATTTCATAGTTTCAGTTTTTTTCATGGCTGAATAAATTCCAATTGTATATGTGCCATGTTTTCATTATCCATTTATCTGGAAAGTATAATTTCTGCTTTCCCTTCCTCACTGATGTAGACCATATTGAACATGGGTAATTTAGCAACAGAAAGACTTGGGATTGAACCTGGGCCTCTCACTACTTACTAGCTACAGGACTTTGGTGAACTACAGTTTTTCTGTCTGCAAAATGAGGCAAAACCAATTTAACTATGACAACATACCTGGTCACTGGCATAGGTGAAATGCTGTTTGTAACTCTGCTTCTGTGTGCATCCATATTGATGATGGTGTAACCTTGCAGTGATGGTGGTCTGACAGCCTCCTTACTTCTTATCAATTACTTTCCTGGACAAGTCAGTCTTCTCTCTAATCTCAAACATGTTTTCCTCATCTACACCCCTAGATAGTGAAGGACTAATGTCCTTTGCTCAGTTATCATTTACGAGCATTCCACCGTCTCTCTTGCTATTCTTCTAAAGCATGGCTTTCTCTTCCATCATGGTATGTCTTAACGTTTTCTGGGTTTATTTATATATATTCTGATTGTAGGCAAGATGAATTCCACAGGATACCAGGATACTATGTCATGGACTTTAATTGAATACCCCAATGAATCTAGCATAATACTAGCATGTGGAGATTGAGAATATTTAAGGATTTGAACTAAAACTAACTCATAATATAACATGCACATAATAATAATAACATGCACACACACACACTTGTATATATTGTTCTAGTTAGTTTTAGTGATCAAGTTGAAAGCCTAGAGTTGTCTGGGAGAAAAGCCTCCATTGAGGAATTGCCTAGATCAGATTGCCCTGTGGGGATATCTGTGGGGGCATTGTCTGGGTGTTTGCCTGCATGTATGTCTGTACGCTGCATGTGTGTTTGATGCCCACAGAGACCAGAAAGGGGAATTGGATCTACAGGAACTGGAATTATGGACAGTTGTGAACTGCCATGTGGGTTCTGGGAATTGAACCCAGAAAAAACAGCCATGTTCTTAACTGCTTACCATCCACCCGGGATGGTTACTCTGGACCCCATCTTGATTATTAATGGATGTAGAAGGGCCCAGCCCACTATGGGTGGTATCATCCCTAGGCCAGTGGTTCTGGACTATATAAGGAAGCTAAGTAAGCATGAGCCTGTGAAGGAGTAAACAGAGAGAAGCCAGCAAACAGTGTTCCTTCATGGTTCCTACCATGGGGCTCGAATATCCATGTCCCTGCCTTGAGTTCTGCTCTGGAAAATGCTTCCCCAAATGATGGATTATGAACTGGAAGTATAAGCAAAATAAACCTTCCACACAAGTTGCTTTTGGTTAGAATGCTTGACCACAGCAACAGAAAGGAAACTAGATCACATATATAATACATACATTACATACATTACATAAATACATACATACATACATATGTGTATACATATATACATAGACAGACAAAATAAACAACCAATAAAAACAATGCATGAAATAATTCAAGACAGGCAGACTTTTTCTTTATTTTCTATGTATTTATTTATCTCTTTTGTTGTGTTTTGAGACAGGGTTTCACTCTATAGCTCAATCATTCTGGAATTCACAGTGTAGCCCAGACTAGCCTTGGACTCCCAATGATTCTGCCTTACTTCCACAGATGTAAACACATGGCTTGTACAATGTTTTCTTTAAAGAATTTGATTTTTTTTTGGCATTAGAAGACACCCAGCTAGCTCTTTCTAAGCTTTTTGAGATGGTCCACCTTGACTGTACTAATCTCGATTTGCCCCCCTTTCAGCCAGGATCACTGCACATCTGTGAACATAGACACTGAGAACCAGCAGGGGCCACCTCTCTGCTGGCCACAGCTAATGAGGCTTACTGACTTAGAGCTGCCAAGGGCAATTCTAAAGTGCAGTAGTACAGGCTAGTGGTGGGTACCTACTGTGCGCCCTCTTGCATGTCACTGATGCTATTCTTCCTGTTCTCATCAGGCTCCAGTGAATGAATCTTTTTTCATAATGGTGAGTTGTGTTGAGATATTTCTTCAGGATCCTATAATTAGGAAGACTTGAATAATCCCTGGATATTCCAGTATCCACAGGGTGTGCCATCACAGTCACCTCTATCTGTGTGCCCCAGCTATGAGGACCAAGTGAGCCATCTTTAACTCCTTCAGAGGAAAGAGGAACATCTTTGTGGACCTGACTTTCTAGCCTGTCGTCTAACAAACAATTAAACAACAATGAAATGGGTGAACATATTATGTTATATACAGCTTGTTAGAAATTTCTGAACTTAAAAGGCCACAGTGCAGTAACATATTAGTAACACACCCATTTTCTCTTAATTTTTGCAACATCTCTCATTCTGTTTTTCTTCAAAGTTTTATAACTCTCAGAAAATTTAAGTGTGGTTACATACTGATTTAAACTGAATGACTCTTATTGTTTTCTGTTACTAGGTTTCAAAACTTTGTCTAATATTAAGGACAAAGCATTGCCATTTGAGTAAATCAATACCACTGGTATTTATCTAACTGTTTCAAAATAAGATTTTCCCCAAATATCATGCCTTGGCATAACAGATCTATGGGTAGATAGAAACAACAGAAGGGACCAACCTCTTTCTAAGTTGTATATACACATTGATATAAAACATAAAATGTTTTAATTATATTTATATGTGGTTTTTATTATTTTAAAACACATGTATTGTCTTCTCAAAATCTCAGGTATTGCCAATGTAACAATGTTCAGAAGTGATACCTTTATGAGTTGATTAAAGCCATATTATCTTTTCTCTAATGAGTGGGACTAAAGCCAATGGAAAAGACGTTTCACTAGCATTTGTCTGGTGGGACCTTCTGCCTTCCACCATATAAAGTTACATCAAGGTACCATCTTGGAAATGGGACTGGTCATCTCTAGATCAATGAATCTGTCTATGTCTTGACCCTAGAATTTCCAGCCTTCAGAACTGTAAGAAATAAAATTTTGCTGCTTATACATTTTAAAAACCTATATTAATTCTGTTACAGAAGTATGGGTTAAAGCAATAGAAGTGTGAATAGTCTTTAGTCTATTGTATAGCCAGTGAGCTGGGTTGTCACCCATGCCTTCCCACAGTGCACATAGCTCATCCCATGTAGATTTTGTTGTCTGTGGTCTTAGTTTTGCTTATATGGGGAGGGATTAATAGAAGAATTGCTAGGCTTTGTGGTCAGGCAGCTCTGTTCAGAGTGCTGCCTCTACGTCTTACTAAAAGCCTTGGCTTTCCTTTTAATAATAAAATGAAATTAGCAGTTCCTATCTATTGCACTGTTGTGAGGACAAAATGAAATATCCGCGCAAAATGTTCAGCACAGGGCCTGCCACCTCTGCCAGTAATTATTAGTGGCATTACATCAGTATGTCTTTGTCTCTCCTTTCAGATAATGTGTCTTACAATTTGGTGATGCATTTTCTATTCATCTTTTCTATAATTATTCTGCCCTTTCCTGCCTTTTGTCCATTAAGCAATTTTTTTTGATATTCCATTTTCTCTTCACTGTCATATTTTGGTTAAATAGTCCTACATTATTATTTTAATAATTACAGCTGAGATCACAACTTATACCCTTGAGTTTTTACAGTTTATCACTTGTGTGTACATGTGCTGTGCATGTGTAGGTATTCATGTTTTAATGTATGAATGTGTGAGTGCACATGTATGTGTATTTATGTGAAGGTTCAAATTTGATGTTAGATGTCTTTCTCTATTGCTTTTTGTTTGGCTTATTAAGGAAGTCTCTCCCTGAACCTGGAGCTCACCAATTCTGTGTATTCTGGGTAGCCAGCTTGCTCCAGGCACCCTGTCTCTACCTTCTGTGCGCTGGGAGTGCTAGCTACTCTGCCTGCCCATGGGTCCTAGGGATGTGATGGCTGCTGTGCGCACAGCATCCTTTTGTCCAGCGAGCCTTCTCCAGCTCCATTTACCTTAAACTAGACACTTGCCACATTCCAAACAAAGTAACCATCCTATAGTAGCTTAATCTACATCTCTTTCCACATTTTATGTTATTTTCCTGTATCTTACCTCAATCCATTTAATCAATGCCACAGAAATAGTTATTCTAACCACCTTCTACAGTGTATTAATTATTGATTGAGGCTGGGGTGAAATTCCATGACTTAAGAAAGAAAATGTCGCTGGGTAGTGGTGGCTCATGCCTTTAATCCCAGCATGGGAGGCAGAGGCAGGCAGATTCCTGAGTTTGAGGCCAGCCTGGTCTACAGAGTGAGTTCCGGGACAGCCAGGGCTATACAGAGAAACCCTGTCTCATAAAAACCAAAAAAATAAAAAAAAATAAAAAAGAAAGAAAGGAAGAAGAAAGAAAGAAAGGAAGGAAGAAAGAAGGAAAGAAACAAGAAAGAAAGCAAACTTTAATTTTGGCTTCTAGTTAGAGAGGATGAGTCTGTCATGGGGAGGAGGCATGGCACCAAGCATCAGGCATGGTGACAGGAGCAGGGAGCTGGGAGATCATGTCTCCAGTCATAAACAACAGAGCACAGGGAGAACTGTAAGTGGAACAGGCTATAAATTATCAGAGGTCATCACCAGTAACATACTTTCTCCAACAAGGCTCTATCTCAAGATCCCATAACCTACCCAAACAGGGCTACCAAGTGGGGACCCAGTGTGTAAATACACCTGCCTCTTACGGACATTTCTCATTCAAACCATCACAGACTTCAATCAGAATAGCATAATGAAACTCATCAAATGCAGAGAAATTACTGGAATCCAGCTATTCTCTCATCAAGCCAGACATTAATGGGTTTTGGCCAAGATGTAAATCAGTACTAATCTTTTCATTAAAATTTCTTTGTTCTGAACAGAGAAGTATTTTCCCAGAAGTTATTTATGCCAACATGCATTGCATGATTATTTTACATGAACAAGTGCTGTAAAATCTTTAAAAATCTCCATTTAATTTCCAGTTATAGCAAATATCCAAAGGCATAAATCACAGGAAAAATAGTTCTTTTATGGTCTTTGACAACTTCAGAAGCATGAAAGTTATATTTCATTGGGAGAATAAAATAAGGGGGAGAGATGTTGTCATTTACTAGGTGGCTAAAAGTTGAGATTAGTTTTTAATGTCATTTACATACTTTATATAATAGGTAGATTTTCTTTGTGCAATAAATTGCTATGTAATTCATTTTATAAGAAATATTAGTCATTAGAGATAGCATCTGAAGAGTATGTTTAAATATTAATAGCAAATCACTGCACAACAAACAAATCAAGGCTAGAAAGGAAATAAACTAATCTTCTACATTTAAAACAAAAGAGCCAAACAGACACACAACATCCATTAGCAAATTCCCAAAGGCAGAAATGTGGGCCTAGATGACTGCAGAGCAGGAAATGCTAAGACGGGATGTATTTTATATAAAATGAGCCTCAGTGTTTATCGAGTGGAAATCTGGGTCATTAAAAAACGTTTTACTGATTGTAATTGTTGCAATGGTAGAAGCCGAGGCAGAAATGAAGAATCCTCATTGTAAATATTCATGCTATTGTGTGTTGTGTGCAGTGCAAATATGCCAGCTGCTCTCATCTGAACTGTAAAACTGCATTCCAGTCAGAGAATGCTAATGGGAGCAGCACCTTAAAGTGCAGCTCAAAGGGCCCTCTTATATTCCAGGAGTGCAACGACTGTTATTACTGTCCTTGAGAGTCATTGATTAATAATAACGAAGTGATAGGGAAGGTTTTGATCTTCCTTTTTTTGCAATGACATAAAGTACCAACACTTATGATGCAAACTTTTAAGTTTCACATTTAAAGAGCTAAGATACTATACTCTTAAGATTAAAAAAATATATACTTTTATTTTAATTATGTGTTTGAGTCTGTATGCCTTGTGAGTGCAGGTGCCTGCAGAAGCCAGAAGCCAGAAGAGGGCGTCAGAGCCACTGTACCTGGAATAGCAGGCTGTTGTGAGTCACCTGATGTGGGTGCTGGGGACTGAATGGGCAGTATGCTCTCCAAACTGCTGAACCATCTCCCTACCCTGTAGTTTAAGATTTTTAAAACTCTCTCTCTCTCTCTCTCTCTCTCTCTCTCACACACACACACACACACACACACACACACACACACACACAGAGAGAGAGAGAGAGAGAGAGAGAGAGAGGAGAGAGAGATAGTAGAGGTCGGAGGAAAACTTGTGGGATCTGTTCTCCCTTTCTACCATGTAGGTCCTGGGATAAAACTCAGGTTGTCAGGCTTAGCAGTGGGTGTTTGACCCATAGAATCATCTTGTTGCCCCCCTTTTACTTTCTTGAATGTACCAGAAAACAGATTTTGGGTGACCTTGTGAATGTAATTTACCTAGAATTTCAAAAAACCTTTGAAAAAAAAATGTCCATGTTAAGCTCTTTTTTCACGGGTGGGGGGATAATACAATTAAGCTTAAATAAGGGACAAGTGTGTTTCACTGCTAAGGAATTGGTAAGAGTCAGAAACAAAGGCTTGAGAAAACAAACCACATTATTGGATGGTGGCATGCGCTAAGACCTTTTAAAACTGGTATTGAAAAAATGACTATTCATAGAGGATAGTGTGCCTAGAGATAATAAAATTTAGCCCATTAAGAGATTTTCCTCACTCTTACCATCTGCAAACTATTTGCCACTGGCTAGGTAGGAAGGGTATTATACAACTTGAAATAAGTTATATCAGATGCATGAGGCATTGCCCTTCTGTTTTTATAACTAAAGAATCTGAAGCTCAGTGTGTTTGCATAGCTTATCCAAGGGATCTGCTCTGATGGGGTGAGTAGACTTAGATTCCAGAACTCCTTTCTAGTAACATTGTTATTAATAGAAATTACTCACACAGCTCTGTGAAGGCAAGCCTCTGAAGTGTTAACTACAAGCCAGGGAAGATGTATGGGTGTGTGGTCCTCAGTTGGTGGGGCAAGAAGTGGTCAGATGAAGTTCATGTATTCAGTGTAGCATTCTCTCTGTAAACAGTAATGGAACCCACAAAGGCGAGGACTATTTTTAAATAAATATGTAGATGATGCTCTGGTTATATAAACTGAAATATATTCAAATAACCATCAGATTTGAAGGGCTTTTGGTCGTATTTTCTCATTTGTTGCTGGAAGTATAATTATCATCATGTAGAACTGAAATTTGTATTTAAAATGACATTTATAGTTTTAGATGGCTAGTGACAACTATTTTGAATTATCTCCTAGTCTTTGGGGGATATTCTAGGATTGGGTTGTAGGTTCTATGTTGTCTCAGCATCCCTTGGATACCTTCATTGCACTGAGCGAGCCTTAGCTAAATGTGCAGGTAGGTACTGAGCTAGGGACTGGAAACACAGAGATGACGATCCACTCTCTCCTGTTTGTAATTACATAGATATTTGTCTGTCTTATAGTTGCCAGAGAGAGAAGAGAAGTGTGCCCTGGAGAAAGGGTTTATTTTACCTCAATTCTACCAATGCAAGCAAGTCAAGTGGGGAAGGGACTTAAAACAGTGAGCCTCATCACATGCATGGTTAAGAGCAGAGAGAATGAGCATACATGTTTACTAGTTAGCTCACTTTTTCCATTGTTTTTTTTTTTACATAATACATAAGTGTATTTGAATTTATTTAGACAAAACTAGAAATATTTATGGCATAAATTGAAACTGACATGATCCTTGAGAGGTGAAACACAGAATAAGATGTTGTATATAATATCTTCAATGCTTTTTCTTTTTTTTTCAGGCAAAGCATCATGGCTCCAGCTGCATATGTAGCAGAGGATGGCTTAGTTGGGGTCATCAATGGGAGGAGAGGCCCTTGGTCTTAGGAAGGCTCTATGCCCCAGTGCCAGGGCCAGGAAGTGGGAGAGGGTGAGTTGATGAGCAGGGGAAGGGGAGAGGGAATAGGTTTTTTTTCCCCCCAGAGGGGAAACCAGGAAAGGAAATAACATTTGAAATGTAAATAAAGAAAATATCTAATTTAAAAAAAGAACAAAAATCTTCCTTTTTCCATTCTTATACAGCCTAGGGGATAGCACCACCCAGAGTGTCCTGGGTTTTCCCACATTAACATAATCAAGAAATCCCCACCCCCCCAGAAGTGCCAACAGGCCTGCCTGATCCAGGCAATCCTACATGGAGACTTTCATCCCTGGTGATTTTTACATTATGTCAAGTTGACAACTAAAAGGAACCATTGTAGGAGAATAGGTCTAAAAAGCAAGTGCTTGGCTTGAAAAAAGTTCTGCCATTGGAGCCCTGAGCTACCTGGTAGATAGCCTGGCTGCTGAGAGGTTCCTGCATTATGAAGACACTCAGAGCATATGGGAGAACTGCAGGCTGCACAGAGATACAAAACAAAGAACATTGTAGACTGCAGTCTAATGGGAAACCAGAACCTTCCTTGGAATAAGGAGAGCTAATACAGTGTTTTTAGGTGCTAAGCCCTGTGTTGATTTATTATGTAATAATAGCTTATTCACATAAACATTACTCATTTTTCAAATCTTGAATTGTTTTTGTGTTATCCACTGGACTAAAATAAAAAAACACAGAATAATATATTTTTGGTCTTGTGTCTTTTGGCCTTTTCTTCTGTCTTCATTTTTTTTTTTTTTTTTTTTT
>NW_022196891.1:63836124-63864223 GCF_008632895.1 Mastomys coucha
TTTTTTTTTTTTTTTTTATTGCAGCTGAAGAGTGGGTACCACAGAGGGGACACCTGCTGGGTGCTGCACATAAATGTGCTTATTGACTTGCCGTTGACATGTTATGAGTGACTAACTGGCTTCTGTTCCTGATTTAAGGCTGACATGATGATTCTCTGTTATTGTAAGAACGCAGTGTAAGGTTGGAAGATTCTGGCTTCATCTCTATACAGTTGTGAGTCATAGCGGCTCCTGAGGCCAAACTACTCAATACATTAGTTTTATTGCTCCTGAGATGGTAGACAGGTATTAAAGCTTGTCAGCATGTGAGGGTTATGGTACTTGATAGTCTCCAGTACACATAATAACTATCTCATGCTCATAAAACATGAACAGGCCAGGCAGTGGTAGTGCATGCCTTTAATCCCAGCACTTGGGAGGCAGAGGCAAGTAGATTTCTGAGTTCGAGGCCAGCCTGGTCTACAAAGTTGAGTTCCAGGACAGCCAGAGCTATACAGAGAAACCCTGTCTCAAACAACAACAACAACAACAACAACAACAACAACAACAAAGACAGAAAATGGCAGCATGTGTATAGTAGAGGATTGCAAAGTCAATCATCAATGGGAGGAGAGGACCTTGGCCCTGTGAAGGTTCTGTGCCCCAGTGTAGGGGAATGCCAGGACCAATAAGTGGAAAGAGGGTGGGATGGCAAGCATGAGGAGGGGGGAGGCAACAGGGGTTTGTTCTTGTTGTTTTTGTTTGTTTGTTTTTTGGAAGGGAAACTGGGAAAGGAGAAATCATATGACATGTAAATAAAGAAAATATCTAAAAAAAAAAAAAAAAAAAAAAAAAAAAAAAAAACCATGAGCAGGCTCTTTGGCAGAGAGGCAACAGCTACAAACTCAAGTTAAGTCCAATTAAAGGGTTGTTTTCTTTAGGCACACAGGAGTCCAGCTCGGACTCATCTGGAGTTCTCAATGTTGTGGTGACAAAGTATGGTGTCATTATTGTGTACATGACAAAGGACCAATAGTTCTGAGTGGTGAGCTTGGAGAAGAAGGCTTTTAAGGAAATAATAATGGTGATGGTGAAGAACAGCTCTAGAATTTCATAGTCTCTGATTGAGACCTGCTCCAGAGCAGGGCAATAAAAAGGAAGAGGACATAGAGGTGGAAGGGGGCACCTAGGAAAGCATCACTTTTTCCCCTCTTGTTTCCTATCAGTGTGAGTTTAGTAGCTTCTGCCTTTAGCACTGGCACCATGATGTTGCTCTGCCTCACCAGAGTCAGCAGAGCTGATGACCACTGGCTGAAACATCTGAGACCATGAGCTAACATGTATCCTTTACCCTGCCTGGGTCTTTTGTTCTAGACACAAAGTCTCTGCTTTTCGCAACAGTGCTGTTTTTTTCTGGAGCAACCTTGTCCCCTCTGAGCACAGGGGATTCGGTAGGTCTACATGGGCATAATTAGAAGTTTGCTCATTGTACATGTGTCAGTTTTGCCTAAGTGAGCTCACACTAATTTTTTTTTCACACTAGATTTTTTTTTTACTTCGATACTGTATTTTTGAGATTCGTCTTGTGGTTGGCTAAAATTGTATTTTCTTATTAGCATGCTTTTTTTTTGTAGTTGTATTTTCTTACCTTAGGATGGTTACATTTAAACAAATATAATAACATTGCTTTATTTATTCTTTGAGAATTTCATATGCGAGAACACTATATTTTTATCATACCTTCTGACATCCTCTGTCTTTTCTTAGTCCAGGCTTGCCTACGACTTGCAGAGATCTAGCTGCCTCTATTTTGTGAGTGCTGGGATTAAAGACATATGCAGCTTTGCCTGTCATATCCATCTTTTGAGACAGGGTTTTTCAATGGCCTGGAGCTTGACAAGTAGCCCAGGCTGTCTGGACAGCTATCCCTAAGGACCAAGTTGTGTATATTGTCTCCTGGGATTGCAAGCATATACCACCATTGGTCCTCAGAGAAAACTCCAGGCCTTTTCTTCAGTTTCTGCTCCAGTCTTTGTCCCTGAATTTCCTTTGGATAGGAGGAATTCTGGATGAATATTTTTGAGGTTGGCAAGTGGCCCCATCCCTCAATTGGGGGCCATGCCTATCCACTGGATATGGTCTCTATAGGTTCTATCTCCCCTTTGTTGGGTATTTCAGCTAATGTCCTCCCTGTAGGATCCTGGGAACCTCTTGGGTCCCTGACACCTGGGACTTTCTAGTGGCTACTCCCAGTTCCCCTCCCCCACTGCTACACACCTACTTTCAAATTCCTGACCCTCTGTACTTCTCCCCCATCTCCTCCTATCCAAGTTTTATAAAAGTAGGTTTATCCCTGACTACACAGTGAGGTCCTGTCCTAAAAAAATATTTCTAAAAAAAAAAAAATGGATAGTGACTAAGAAATGACACCCAAGAATGACTTTCTTTTTAAAGTCCTCTGGACTCCATATACATTCATGTTCATATCAATAGCATATGTGCACATGAACACACAAACATGCATGCACAATAGCCTCAGGTCCTAATGCTTTCAGGGCAAGCACTTTCCCAAGGAGCCATGCCCCTAGCCCTATACTGAGCATTGGTAATGTTATCAGTCCTTTACACAGACTTTTGAGACAGGAGTTATCTTGGGAGAGGTCACGGGAGACTTGGGGTAGTTGTGTGAGGTAGCGTGGTACACTTAAAACTAAACGTGGAGGCGGATGGCCATGAGTTGGGCTTTTGTCTTTTTAACGTTCTAGCTATGTGACCTTAGGTTAGTGAAGGAACCGTCCACTCTGGGGACTGTGGGTGGGATCTAGTGTACATAGGTCCTCACGAGGCTCATCATTTTCCCTCACCTCAGGAGTCACAGGACTTTGTGGGTGGTTGCCCCACAGGAGGAGATAGAATTCATGTTTCCTTCTGTAACCCTGCAGGAAGTAAACTGCGTTCCAAGATAGGGACGTTTTTTTCTCTCCCTGAGTTATAACACCTTATTTCCTTTAAGTTTAATGTGGGTTTGCAACATATTTATTCCCAGTAATACGATGGGTTTTGTTCTATTTTCCCTCTGAGAACACTGAAAAAAAAAAATGAACCACTTACCCTCTGCTTTAGCAGCCCGGCTTCCTCCAGGCTGTGGATAGTAGTTCCTGTCAATGTGGTCCTCCAAAAGAGAAAAAAAAAAATGCTGGAGCAGCATGCTGCCTCAGGTGCTCAGGGTCTGGTCATGGATGAAACCCTATAACAGGACCGTCCCATCCAGGTCCCAGAGCCTGTTCTGGGACTTGGTTGGCCAAATTATTCTATACCCCTGGGAAATATTCTAATGCTTGTGGTAGGCATGAGAAAGTTATTTTCATGGAATATCAATGCCCTTCCTTCCTTCCTCCCTTCCTTCCTTCCTTCTTTCCTTCCTTTTTCTTTTCTTTCTGCCCTTCTCTTTCTTTTTAAAGACTTATTTATTTTATGCATATGAGTACACATTGTAGCTGTACAGATAGTTGTGAGCCTTCATCTGGTTGTTGGGAATTGACTTTTAGGACCTCTGCTCACTCCAGTCAACCCCACTCACTCTGGTTGGCCCTGCTCGCTCTGGTAAACCCTGCTCACTCGGTCCCTGCTCACTCTGGCCCAAATAAATAAGTACACTGTAGCTGTCTTCAGAACCAGAAGAGGGCGTCCAATCTCATTATGGGTGGTTGTGAGCCACTATGTGGTTGCTGGGATTTGAACTCAGGACCTTTGGAAGAGCAGTCGGTGCTCTTACCCGCTGAGCCATCTCACCAGCCCCCTGTTTTTTATCTTTAGTCTGAAGCTCACTAGTACTGCCAATGTTTGAGATGAACAGTTTTAATCTTTCAAACTAGTGTGTCCGTAATTCCTATAAAAATTTCTTGGGTTTGAAATGATCAATGGTGTCTTGGGATGTAAGAGTAATTAATGATGCCCAGCAGGGAACACCATCAACACAGAAGAATTTTAATTGGTACATGTAAAGGCACTTGAATATATAATTGAACTAAAGCCCAGGGGGATTACTCTCACAAATGAGAGGACAGTCCCGAAGGAATGGATCTGTGACTTGGATTTCAGGGATAAATCTACTTTTATAAAACTTGGATAGGAGGAGATGGGGGAGGAGAACAGAGGGTCAGGAATTTGAAAGGAGGTGTGTAGCAGTGGGGGAAAAGGAACTGGGGGCAGATGCCAGGGGCCCAAGAGGTTCCCAGGACCCTACAGGGAGGACATTAGCTGAAATACCCAACAAAGGGGAGATAGAACCTATAGAGACCATATCCAGTGGATAGGCATGGCCCCCAGTTGAGGGATGGAACCACCCACCCACCTTAAAAATATTCATCCAGAATTCCTCCTGTCAAAAGGAAATGCAGGGACCAAGAGTGGAGCAGAGACTGAAGGAAAGGCCATCCAGAGACTGCCCCACCTAGGGATCCATCCCATCTGCTGACACCAAACCCGGACACTTCCTGATGCCAAGAAGCGCTTGCTGACAAGAGCCTGGTATAGCTGTCCCCTGAGAGGCTCTGCCAGAGCCAGACTAATACAGATGAGGATGTACACAGCCAAACATCAGACTGAGCATGGGAACCCCAGTGGAGAAGTTAGGGCAAGGACTGTAGGATATGAAGCTCATAGGAAGGACAACAATATCAACCAACTAGATCCCCCTGCCTCCTGAGCTCCCAAGGTCTAAATCACCAACCAAAGAGTACACAGGAGTTACTCACGGCTCCAGCTGCGTATGGAGCAGAGGATTGATTCTATCTGGCATCACTGGGAGGGGAGCCCCTTGGTCCTGTAGAGGCTTGATGACTCGGGATAGGAGAATGTTAGGGTGCTGAGGCAGGAGTGGGTGGGTTGGTGGGGGAGCACCCTCATAGAGACAGGGGGAGTGAGGAGGTGATAGAGGGCTTTTGGAGGGGAAACTGGGAAGGGGGTTAACATTTGAAATGTAAATAAACTAACCAATAAAAATTCCAAAAAAACTTGGATCCTTGATTGTGAGAACAGAAATATGGAGAATACAAAACGTGCAAACAAGTTATGGCAGTTTGGGAGTGGATCCATTATCCTAAGATTATTTAATCCATTCAAAACCTGTTATAAATATGATACACATAATTTACATAGACTCATTCTTAGAGCTGTTTGAGGTTCATGATGGGTACAGAGATCTCCACATATTTCTTGCCCCTATACACTGTAAATCTCTATGGTTATCAAAATCTCATTCCAGACATATTGGATCTATGTGCGGGACGGATGGACCATTATTCAACTCCAGAAGTTAAAATCCAAGTGTCAGCTTCCTGTGGCTATTGCATGCAGTGCAGCAAGCGCCACAGCTGCTGTGAAAATTGCACAGGACCTGCTTTCCAGGGTGCAGTGGCTCTTGATATTTCACCGGTGATACGTAACATAAAAATATACTGGGGCTAGAGAGATGGCTCAGTGGTGAAGAGCACTGACTATCTTCCGATGGTCATGAGTTCAAATCCCAACAACCACATGGTGGCTCACGACCATCCATAATGTGATCTGATGTACTCTTCTGGCGTGTCTGAAGACAGCTACAGTGTACTTACATGTAATAAATAAATAAATCTTTGAAAAAACAAATAAAACAAAACAAAATACCGAGGTGCCAACCCTTTCCTGGCTCACTTATCATCAACATGGAACTATCAAGAAAAATGAACAATCAGCTTCTTGTTGCCCATATTTAGAATAAGCCTTGGGTTGCGCGCGCGCACACACACACACACACACACACACACACACACACATTCTCTCTCTCTCTCTCTCTCTCTCACACACACACATACATAAAACATGTTCTCAATTTGTAATATTTTTATTACTGTATTTCTTTCTGTTCTTTGAAACATTCTGTGGCACCACATGAAACCGAAAGGCTTTTGAAAGGTTAAGACCACCATCAATAGGACAAAAACAGCAGCCTACAGACTGGAAAAAGATCTTCACTGACCCCATATCCAACAGAGGACAAATATCCAAAATATATAAAGAACTCAAGAAATTAGACATCAACAAACTAAATAACCCAATTAGAAAGTGAAGTACAGATCTAAACAGAGAATTCTCAGCAGAGGAATCTCAGATATCTGAGAAACACTTAAAGAAATGCTCAGTGTCCTTAGTCATCAGGGAAATGAAGATCAAAACAACACTGAGATTCCATTTTACATCTGTGAAAATGGTTAAGATCAAAAACTCAAGTGACAACACATGCTGGCAAGGATGTGGAACAAAGGGAACACTCCTCCATTGCTGGTGGGAGTGCAAACTTGTACAACCACTTTGGAAATTAATTTGGCGGTTTCTCAAAAATTGGGAATAGTTTTATCTGAAGACTCGGCTATGCCACTCCTTGGTATATACCCAAAGAATGCCTCACTATACCAAAGGAGCACTTGCTCAACTATGTTCATAGTAGCTTTATTCATAATAGCCAGAAACTGGAAAAAACCCAGATTTCCCTCAATTGAAGAATGGATAAAGAAAATGTGGTACATCTACACAATGGAATACTATTCAACTATTAAAAACAAAGACATCATGAATTTTTGCAGGCAAATGGGTAGAACTTGAGAATATCATCCTGATTGAGCCAGACCCAGATAGACAAATATTACTGGAACCTAGCATAACTGTATCCTGAGAGGCTCATCCAGCAGTAGATGGAAACAGATGCAGAGACCCATACCCAAACATCAGATGGAGCTCAGAGAGTCTTATGGAAGAGTTGCAGATAGAATTGGGTAAGCTGGAAGGGTCAAGGATACCACAAGAAGACCTACAGAGTCAACTATGGTGGCTCATGGAGACTGAACCATCAACCAAAGAGCATGCAGGGGCTGGACCTAACCCCCCTTATTTGTGGCAGATATTCAACTTGGTCTTAATGTGGAACCCCTAACAACTGGAGCAGGGGCTGTTTCTGACTGTTGCCCAGCATTGGATTCCCTTCTTTTACCTCACTGTCTGGTTGGGCCTCCGTTAGAGTGGAGGTGCTTAGTCCTGCAGAGACCAGATGTCCCAGAGTGGGGTGGTGCCCTAGAGGGGCTTCCCCTTCTCTGAGGAGAAGGGAAGGGAGTAATGGGGGGAGGGATTTTGCCGCGGACCAGGTTTGTTTCGGGGACCCCAATTTCCACGGGATGAGAATTCTGGTCAGGTGGGCAATAAGTCGGCGGATGACAAACAGACACAAGGGTGTGGTGAATCTGAATGTATTTTTTAGAAATGGCATCAGACTTTCACAGTCATTGCAAAAGAAAGATGGTAAATCTGGCAGCTCAATAGTTGAGGTACATCTGAGGCTATCTGAAACATACTGGGTCTAAAGCAGCAGCTATCTCCTCTGGACTGGTACTGCATCCCCCGGGGCCCAAGCACTCTGGGTCTGGGGTAATGCGGATTGCATGAATCTGAGTCCTAGCCCATCTAAGTTCTAGTGCTAGTCCTTCTGTGAGTCCAAATGCTAGTCCTTCTCCTTGTCCTAGTCCAAGTCCTTATACAAAGTGAAAAGCAGGCTTAACTAACACACAGCAAGCAGGGCTGATGTCAAGAGTCACGTAGGCAGGTGGGGGTTACAGCAGGGGACGAAAGACTGAAGTCACATAGGCAAGTGACCCCCACACCAAGGTCAGCAGGGTCTGGTAGCTAGGTGTGAAGCAGGAGGAAGAGGAGTGGAGCCCTCCCTGTTGAGGTATTTTGATATTCCTAGGCTAATTCTCTGGTTCTGCTGGAAGCAATAACCAGGAGATTTCAATCTAGCATTTCCTGCTAGTTCTCTGGTTCTAGCTTGGGGCAGGCAGTGGGGAGTTCCGACCTGACCTAACACTTCTAGCTAATGTCCTTGAGTGGAAGCCCTTCGAATACTCTCTAAATGAACTAGGATAGTTGGAAACATTGTGTCGGCCAGGAGACAATGCCCAATCTTAACCATTAACGAATCATTTCTTGGGGTAGCTTTATGCCTAAATATGAGGCTGCGTTGACGACTGGAGAGACTAATCTGGAACACGTCTGAGTTAGGGGATACCAGCGACTAGTCTGAAATCCAGGAGGCACAGAACTCCTTATTTGCCTCTTATCCTTTATCAGGATTTTATCCCCGATATTTTGGATGTGACTGGAGTAGATGAGTGTACGTAGCAGGATTTATAAGGGCAGGGCTTAGAGGAGAGACAGGAGGGGGATGTGATTGGGATGTAATGTGAATAAAAATATATCATAAAAATAAAATATTTGGCATATTTTCAACTTAATTTTTGATAAGTGGTTGCCCTTATCAGACAGTTTTGGGCATTTATATTTTCCCCTGGATTATTAGTTATGATTTCAAATATACTTATAGGTTGTATTAGTGTACAATAGTAGTTGTATAACTTGGCAATCTTTTCTGTTTCTATTCTTTCTCTTATATTCATTTTCTTTCAGTTTTATGTATGTATAAGGGTATCTCATTCTTAGAACATTCAAGACTGTTGACTGGTCAACATGAAAAGACCAGGAGTCTCTGGAGCACTCAGCCTTAAATGGGACATGTGTCTCACACCCTGTCCTCTTCAGGGTTTCCATTACTGCACCAGAGTAAATGCTCTGTAGATCATTAAACAGAGACTCCTCTACCAAGAATATTTTTAAAATATTTTGAGTTTATAAAACACAAATCACATGCTCGATGTATGTATAGTCACATAGATCCAATAGGCAAGCAGCAAGATTTTGCAAATAAATGCAGTATTGCCTTTAGTTCAATGACCTTTTATCAGTGACTACACCAGAGTTTATACTCCTCTGAAACGGGATTTAAAATGTTATGTTTCTGGAAGTAAGGTAACAATTCCCCTCATCAGATTCTCAAGGGTTCATTTAATAACAATAAAAGAAATCCTAAGTTTATCTGGAGACAGATGCGGTTCAGATGATCAGAGTGCTTTGTGCACAGGCTCAAATACTGCAGGGACCACCAAGTCACGTGTGGAACTTAGAAAGTGATTACGCGTGGTGATGGCACTGAAGAAAGCCACTTCCTTGGTCACAGATCAGAAGATTCTGAGCCTTCCTTCAGACTACTTAGAAACAAAGAGAAGCATTTCCAATGGGCCTCTGTCTTAGTCAGGGTTTCTATTCCTGCACAAAACATCATGACCAAGAAGCAAGTTGGTGAGGAAAGGGTTTATTCAGCTTACTTCCACATGGCTGTTTGTCACCAAAGGAAGTCAGGACTGGAATTCAAGCAGGTCAGGAAGCAGGAGCTGATGCAGAGGCCATGGAGGGATGTTCCTTACTGGCTTGCTTCCCCTGGCTTGCTCAGTCTTGCTTTCTTATAGAACCCAAGACTTCCAGCCTAGATGGTACCGCCCACCATGGGCCCTCCCCACTTGATCACTAATTGAGAAAATGCCTTTCATCTGGATCTCATGGAGGCATTTCCTCAACTGAAGTTCCTTTCTAAATGATAACTCCAGCTTCTGTCAAGTTGACACACAAAACCAGCCAGTACAATTGACCCCTTGTCAACTTGACATACAAACATCACTATTAAGCCTCAACCCTTACTTTCTTATTCATCCCCAACATCTAAATAACTTTAAAAGTCCCACGGTCTTTATATATTAAAAGTTCAACCCCTCTAAAATATTCAGTATCTTTTAAAATTCAAAGTCTTTTAAAAATTCAAACTCTCTTAACTGTGGCCTCCACTAAAATATCTTCTTACTTCAAGAGGGAAAAATAACAGGGCACAGTCACTATCAAAAGCTCTAACCATCCAATGTCTGGGATTGACTCATGATCTTCTAGGCTCCTCAAAGGGATTGGGTCACTTCTTCAGCTCTGCTCTTTGTAGCACACACTTTGTCTTCTAGGCTCCAGATGCCTGTACTCCACTGCCGCTGCTGTTCATGTTGGCCATCTCATAGTACTGGCATCTCCAAAACACTTCTGTCTTTCACTGTAACTAGGCTCCACTAATAGCCTCTCATAGGCTTTCTTCATGGTGCCAAGCCTCAACTAACTCCTTTGCATGACCCCTTAATTCCTGGGCTATCAATTGCAACTGAGACTGCACCTTCACCAATGTCCTTCCATGGTCTCTCACAGTGCTGAGCCTCAGCTGTTCTTCATGACCTCTTCATGCCTTCAAAACCAGTACCACCTGGGTGACCCTTACACATTACCAAATCCTGCTGTAGTACAAGGTACAACCTTGGCTATTTCTGGAACACAACCTCTTTGAAACACTTCCCAGAAGATGTCATCTCAATGATACTGGTCCTTTCTTAATCACTGCTAATTTCTTAGCTCTAGCTAACCAGCATCAATAGTCTCAATAATGCAAAGTTTTTGCTTTAGTAGTTCTGGTATCTTGTTAATCACAGCTGATACTTCAGCCCCAGCTAACCAAAAGCACAGAATCTTCACAATAAAAATAGCAACAGCCCTGATAAGAGTCTTTAATGTTCCCTCTGAAATTTCACAAGCCAGGCCTCCATCTTCTGCACTGTTCTCAACATGATCTTCCAAGCTCCTACAGAATATCCCACAGAGTTCTTAATAACCAGTGGCTCTTCTAGCTCAAAGTTCTAAAGTCCTTTTACAGTCCTCCCCCAAACATGGTCAGGTTGTCACAGGAATATCCCACTATGCTGGTACCAATTTGTCTTAATCAAAATTTGTATTCCTGCACAAAACATCATGACCAAGAAGCAAGTTGGGGAGGAAAGGGTTTATTCAGCTTACGTTTCCAAATTGCTGTTCATCACCAAAAGAACTCAGGTCTGGAACTCAAGCAGGTCAGGAAGCAGGAGCTGATGCAGAGGCCATGGAGGAATACTGCTTACTGGATTGTTTCCCCTGGCTTGCTCACCTTGCTTCTTATAGAACCCAAGACTACCAGCCCAGGCATGGCAACACCCACAATGGGCCCTCCCATCTTGATCACTAATTGAGAAAATGCCTTACAGCTGGATCTCAGGGAGGCATTTCCTCACTCGAAGCTCCTTTCTCTGTGATAACTCCAACTTGTGTCAAGTTGACGCACAAAATCAGCCAGTACACACACCTTCTCCAAAAGGTTCAGAGATTATTGCAGGATAGGTGGGTGGAAAGATTTTGGGAACTAGAGTTCAGGCAGGGCCACTGCTAAACAGTATTTTCTGGATAAGACAGGGTTATTGTACAGACAAACTCAATAACTAGGAACGTATTACAAGACCTGCAGAGGATTAAATCAGCCAAAATCCTCACTATGGGTGATTTGGGGCTTATGAAGGCTTGCCCCTAGCTGAAGAACCTTTTGGAATAGCTGATTGCAGCCAGTGAAGGAGAGTTTTGGCTTGCTTCAGAGATGGCCCCCTCATGGATGGTAGTATGCATATACTGACAGCACTGAGTGGCCTCAGTGGGCTAAAAGGAGTGCGAGAAATCGGGAGGGGAAGTGGGAGGTATGGGAAGATTCATTCAAAATGTTATCCGCATATATGAAATTCTCAAGCGATAAAAGGGAAAACATTGAACACCTTGTATACTATCGGAGGATCTGTTTAAATTCTCTCTGTGTGAAGATATTTGGTTTTGGAAATTGTAACTAGTACTTACCTCTGTTTCTTGTACGCACTCCGACCTGTCGGCATCACACTGTGACTCAGCTTCCCGATATGAAGGGTGCAGTAAGTGCTGACTGGTCTCTTACTGTTCTTTTTCTATTCTGCCGGCACCCACGCCCCTTAGATCAGGCAGGAGCTGCTTCGGGCTGTGTTGCGAGGTACCCGGGACTGGGAGAAGATTATGAAACGCTCTGCGGTAGGAAAGGTGTTTCCTCGGGGTTTTGTTAAGTTTAGGTGAATGGCTGAGCGGAGTTTGAGATGCTATCTTGTCCATTGATCTCAACGGGCTGTGCTACTTCAAGATAAAACACGCCTCCAGTTCTTAAAAGGCCACAACTCCCGTCTGCTTCTCATCACAGTCACTCCACGCACCAACAGAGAGCATGCCAAGTGTCCTTTTAACTAAAATATGGTAGTACAGATATTCCTCAGACCCTCTTACTTTCAATGCGTGGGTCATTTGGCTAAATCCTCAAGTGGACTTCGTTACACTGAGATCCTTAACAAATAAGTGGTCCTGTGTTTAACTTAGTTTCTTTGAAATATATGTGCATTTGTCTTATGTTTTGACAAAGCTATTTGAGTGATGTTTTGCTATCTTTTGGTTGAGAAGAAGCCAGCAGCTTTGGTCTAACCTTTGACAACAGCTTGGGTCTCACCTATGGCTTATTTCCTAATGTCCTCAAAGCTTCAATAGATTTTAATTCTGCACTCACACAGATCTTCCCGCTATTACTCATTTGCCTAGACACAGTCCTACTTGATTTGCTTTGGGGAGGGTGCAAAATGAAATTTTATTGACATTTCAGCTGAAGATATGTCAAGCTTCTAAATTCAACGGCTGAATTTTTGTGTCTGTGTTCGGGTTTCCACTGTCATTTATCTGCACAACGTAGATATGTTTGGTAAAGAATTCTCATCCAGAGGTTTCTGGTCCAAGGAAAGTAGCCTTCTATGTCTTTGAGGACTCATGTTCCCGAAACAGAACTGTCTCCCTTGAAGATGCTGTCAGTCATCTTTGGTTACAGTGGTTTTACACAAGGACTATCAGATGCAGCAGAGCCACATGATGCTTGTGAAACACTTTACTTCATACATTTGACCTTGGCTTTGTTTTTATATGTCTCAGTCAAAGTTGAAGAGGAACCTGTATCCAAAACAGGTTCCAGCTTCAAAATGGACTTACGTGTATTTTCTAACTATGAACCTTAGCTCGCCGAAAGGTTAAGCTGGGGCAAAGGCGCTAGATGCCAAGAAGGAAATGGCTACAAGCACCCATTGCTAACCTAACCCAGATGCTATCTCCAATTGATAACTGCTCACAAAGGAAAAATATTAGTTCTGACCAATAGGGTCTCATCATGTACACAAACCACAATGATGTGCAGATCCCATGCTCTGCAGTAGGCAGCTAACACACACACACACACACACACACACACACACACACACACAAATTTAATGGTATTTTTGGAGATTTTTTTGTTTCATCAAGCTTTGTCTGGGCATTTTAAAAAACTGTATAAGTCTCTTGCTTATATATTATGGTTTCTGGTTTTGTGTTTTCATAGGAATGTGTGTGTGTGTACGTGTGTGTCTGCATCTTTATGTGTTTCTTGAGCTTTTTTTTCTTTTTCCTTTTCTTTTCTTTCTTTTCTTTTTCTTTCTTTCTTTTTTTGTTGTTGTTTTGTCTTTTTGTTTTTTCGAGACAGGATTTCTCTGTTGTAGCCCTGGCTGTCCTGGAACTCACTCTGTAGACCAGGCTGGCCTTGAACTCAGAAATCCTCCTGCCTCTGCCTCCCAAGTGCTGGGATTAAAGGTGTGTGCCACCACTGCCTGGCTTGAGCTTTTTTTGGGGGGGGTGTCTTTTTTCTGTTTGTTTGTTTTGTACTCTTCTGGTTTGTATTGATTTTATCTTCTTCATCTTAATTCAGATGCCCATTTGGTTTCTAATGAGAGAGAGGAAGGATGTGGCTTTGGGTGGATGGAAGATAGGATGATTTGGGATGGGTTGGGGGAGTGAAAACTGTAATCAGAATCTACTGTATGAAGAACTCTATATTTTAACAACAAGAACAGCAACATCATCATCATCATCATCATCAACAACAACAACAGCAATGACAATAAAAGACAGAAGCTAGAGAGATGGCTCAGAAGTTAAGAGCACTGAGTGTTCTGAGGACTCAGGTTCAATTCCCAGCACCCACATGGTGGCTTACAACCATCTCTAACTCCAGTCCCAGGGATTCCAATGCCCTCTTCTGGCTTCTATGGATACTACACAAATGAGGTACATTGACATAAAGGTAGGCAAAACACTAACACATAAAATAAATAAGACTTCTTAAGTCTCAAGAAAAAAATTAGGGCTGGAGAGATGGCTCAGCAGTTAAGAGCACTCACTGCCCTTCCAGAGGTCCTGAGTTCAAATCCCGGCAACCACATGGTGGCTCACAACCATTTGTAATGAGATCTGATGCTCTTTTCTGGTGTGTCTGAAGACAGCTACAGTGTACTCGCATGTAGTAAATAAATAGATACATACATACATACATACATACATACATAAATCTTTAAAAAAATTAAAGATAAGATACTATGAAAATTTAAAAAAAATATAAAATCCAAGTCAAATCCTTCATTATAACCAACTCACTATGATTTATTAAAGTGTGATTGTAAGGTTATTACTTAATATTTTCTAGATATTTTTTTATCCTATAGTTATTGTTATTAAGTACACACACACACATACACACACACACGGGGATGCGGAGAGGGGGACGAGAGAGACACCTTGGTAGAGCAAAATGTCAATTTGTTACTCTAATATTCTGAGGGCAATGTCCAGGCACCGTCTTGAGGGAAATTATTCTTAAAAACTGAACTGCCGTAAGGGCCCGAGAAATGGGAACAATGTTAGTCCAGGGATCTCAAATTTGGCCTGCCACAGCTTCTGGGGGAGAAAGGCCAGGGAGGCAGCTGAAGGAGGCAGGGTCTTGAATGCTGACAAGCTGAAGGGTGCGTGCTGTTGGAAGCATGGCTGAGACAGCGAAGTGCACAGGGAGAGTTGTGAGCTGGGGTAGATCTCAGGTGCTGAGACCTACCTGGACTTGGAGAGCTCTAAGCCTGAAGCCAGTGGATAGACAAACCTCTGACTTCACTTCTCTGTTCATCCTGCACTGTGCGAGAAGCTGTGAATTCTGATGTTTCAGTGGTTTTCTCAGGATCCATGGCTACATCTCTTTAGAAACGTAATTGAAACCCAGGATTATCCTCAAAGTAGGAACACAGGCCTGCTCCCTCCCTCAGTCTTAATGCTATAGTTACCCCGTACATTCCTAGTGTGTGTGTGATTCTCTACAGCCCTATAAAGTGTTAGCTATACCACCAGCTTAGCAGGATGCAGCCATTACTAATCTCCAAAGTGTATAAACAGGGATGCCCAAGCTCTCTGCAATGGCAGTGAGGATGCCCTACAGGCTGGCCCAATGTGCCCTGGACTCACCCAAGTTCTAAGTTAAAGGTCCCTTTCCCACTGCCATGTTTACACATGGCTGGTCTTTTCTTCTTACTGCAGTTCTGCCCTCAGCTTCCTCAAAGTGTCCGTCCGCAGCTTCCTCTTGAGTGTGGAGTATACTTCCCCGTGTAAGTCTATCTATTATCTGTGAATTCAAGTTCAAGTGAGAACCAGGTTTCTGAGACCACACTCACCCCTGAGGTCGCCATTCCCCTGTCCAGCGTGAGGCCTTTGGGGTTTAAAGATATAAACATGCAGAGTGTCATTTTCTTAGCCAACGTTTTGTCTCTAAGACCTCTCCTAAAAGGCTTCCCCTGTAAGGTACCAGCGAGCAAGCTGGGAAATACAGGGAGAATCCTCCTCCAATTTCTGCCTGTCGCTTGGTAGGACTTCCAGGGTCTCATGTCTTCCAGGCTGACTTCAAACTAGATAACACAGCGAGGAGAAGCTTGAACACTTAATCTTGCTTGTATTTCCTGAGGGTTAGGACCACAGGCATGAGCTACCACAGGCATGAGCTGCCACAGGTATGAGCTGCCACGATAGGACCACAGGCATGAGCTGCCACAACTGGCCAGGCTACGTCTCCAGGTTTAAACTTAAAGTTTTTCAACATGTCACTGTGAGACCTTGTACTTTCTTTTCCTCTTTTGCTCAGAGCCCTGCTGGGAGTTATTCTTCTCTTTCCTTGTTATTTTGCTCAGCACTCTGCTCGTGTCTAGTTTCTCTGCGAAGGTTCACACGGTTCTTATTCACGGTTGACCGAGACCAAGACAACAGTATGGAAGCTTTGCACCAGGCTCGTGGAGGTCATCTACCCCCTCTTCGCCACAACTTTTTATCCTTTTAAAGTATATTTTAACATTTCCATTTCTACACCTCCATAAGTCCATTTTCTAACAGCTGAGTCACCGTATAGCATGTCCTCGTTTAAACTTCTTCAAAAAGTTCCATTGCCTTCCAAAGTATTGCTGCATGTTGCCCCTGCCCGTTTCACTTGTTGTTAGCTCCTGTGTCTACAAAGTCCACTCCCTCTTTGGAGTTCTCATTCAAGTACCTTCAAGTACCTTGGGAGGCCTCTTCCATTAGATGACTCTGCTGCTCTGAATCGCAGCTCCTTTATTTACTAGTCCGACCAATTTGGTGATAGTTTGCATAGGCTCATCTAGTCTCGGGTTGACAGTGTCTGCCTTCGACCCTCCACCGAGTCTCACTTTATCTTGAGGTCCTTTTTAGAACTCTCACACAAGCACATTCAGCCTGTGCACATACACGGTTTGGAAGTACATAGGAGTTGATCCGCCCGTGGATGATTCTCATCTAGTAACAGATGAGAGTCAGTACCTAACCTAGTCTCTCATGCTTTGTGCAGGTGATTATAATTATACAAAACAGGAAACTGGAAGCCCTGGTACCCTGGCTGCAATAACACACAGTGGTGTCTTCTACCTTCTTTTGCCACTTCTGTTCATTACTTCTGTAATATAAATGATTTATAAGTTAGTTAGCCGTGTGTGAATGTGTATGTGAGGGTGTGTGTCTGTGTAGGAGTGTGCATGTGAGCTATTGTGTGTGAGGGAATGAGTCTGCATGTGAGTGTGAGAATGTGTGTGAGTGTGTGTGATGTGAGTGTGGATATTAGTATATGTGTGTGCATGTGTGTGAGGTGAGTGCATGTGAGTGTCTGTGTGATGTGGGTGTGGATATGAGTATGTGTGTGTGTGTGTGTGTGTGAGGTGAGTGCATGTGTGTGTGTGTGATGTGAGTGTGTATGAGTGTGTGTGATTTGTGTATGATGTGTGTATGCATGTGTGTGTGTTTATGTGATGTCAGTGTGTATGTGTACGTGATTGTACATGCACATATGAGCTTATGAGTGCATGTGGAGCCTGAGGTTGATGCTCAGGCTCATCTTCCTCTACTACTCTTTGATATTTTGAGACTGGCTCTGTCACTGAACCTAGAATTTACTGCTTGGTGAATTGTCTGGACTGGCTGGTCAGAGAGCTCCAGGGATCTGACTGTTGTACATGCCCAGCATTAGGTGTGCAGTCGTGTACCGCTGTACTCAGCTCTTATGTGTGTGGGAGATTTACATAAAAGTCCTCATGCTTGCATGCCAGGCACGTTACCAAATGAGTCATCTCCCCAGCCCTCCTGTTCCTTCTTAATTCACCACCTGCACATAAAGCCATGTACTAGCCTCTGCTTTTGAGGGACTTTAAGGTAATGTAGCTCCTGTAACCACCTCATCTAAGATTAGATTCAATTCTGTTTTGTCCTTACTTTGTTTTGTGTGTGTGTGTGTATGTGGTAACTCTATAGATTCTTTATGAATTTCACATCATACACCCTAATCCCATTCATCTTCCCATTGTCTCTGAATCCACTCTCTGCCCTGACAACCTCCCCCTCAACACCCCTCCCCCCATAAAAAGAAAATAAGAAACAACAACAAAAATCTCATCATAGAAGTTGCAGTGTCTCACACATTACACCCTTTTGTCCAAACATCTTTACTTGTGAATGTTAATTGCAACTAGTCATTGTGAGGCCTCTGGCTTTCGTTACTCTACCTCACTAAGACTCCTCTTGGACATCCCGTTGTTGCCCTGGTCATGGAGATCCTACAGCTTTGATTCTGTAGGACTGCTCCCTTCAAAGCCCCAGCAGTTCCTAGGTGGGGTAGATGTTGGGTTGGGCCAACCCAAAGCTCTGGATCTGGGCCTGAGTTGGTCAGCCAGCCTGCTCTCCTGTGCACACACTGCCAGGGCAAGTTTTCCAGCACTGTCCTGGGGGCTAGCTCCACCAAGTGCTCCAGTGGGCAAGGGGTGGGCCAGCTCTCCTGCTCTCATGCCCTGGGGCTGCTCTACTGTGATGACCACATGAAGTGCAGCGCCTGCTCTCCCAAGTGCTACAGCTGCTGAGGGGCCAGCTCTTCAGCTCTCATCTCATGACCTGGGGGTGGGAGGACTGGTGGTGGTGGTGGTGTGTGTGGAGTAGCTCTCCTGCCTGCCACAGGTAGTGAGGGGCAAAGGGGGAGAAAGGCGTTTCTTGATCGTCCATGCCACCTCACAGCAGATGAGGGGTAGGGCCAGTTGTTGGATGTCACATGGTCCCAGGGGGCAGCCCAGACTGGGGACATCTGCACGGCCTTTGGTGGTAACATGGTCCAGAGACACAGACCCCTGCTGCTGCATGGCCATGAGCACAGATATGGCCCTCAGTGACAGCATGGGCCAGGACTTCACCACAGCCTCAGGGGACATTGAAGGCTATTCACATCAGGCTCACTGTAGAGTGCCCACCGTGCTGCGTCTCTTTCTCTCTCACTTCTCCACCGCATACTTGCACATCATCATGGCTCCTGGGCTGGGTGGGCAACACAGTAGGTGGACCTCTGGTTGTCTTCTGCCCTCTGGCCAGTGCCAGGGGGCCTCTCCCTTTCTTCTGTTTTAAATCTAAACCTAATGCACATTGCCGCTTGACAGTTTTTAATTAATTTATTTTTATTTCTCACTTCAGTGGTGCTTCTCCCGTGAATGGCTCTTCATTTTGCCTGGCAAAGGCAATTTCTAAATCAACTCTAATTTAGTTACTGATGTATGACAGCACAAAGCTTTTGCGTGGACAACGGCAATGGTTGGTTAGTTTGACAGCATAGTTAGCGGAGACCTTGAATAAAAAAAAAGACAAAAACGACTTCATGTTCAGAGTTCTTGGTTGAACAGCCCATTTAGATCAACTGTAGCTGTATATCCTTCCATATCTGGCTATTCATAAAAGCCAAGCGTATCACTGGAGGGCTTAATCGGATGTGAAGTATTTTGTTGTGTGAGTGAAAGCTCAGGCTTAACAGAATATGGGCTGGAAGGATGGTTCAGTGGGTAGAGTGCCCGTCACACAAATATGGGGACCCAAGTTCAGAAGCTCAGCATGCACATTAGAAAAAAAAAAGCCAGGTGTGGTTCTGTACATCTCATTTTATTAGAAGGTAAATATGGGTCAAAATGGGGTCCCGAGTCAGGCCCACGACTTGGGCCACTGGACTAGGTGGACTCAGGGAGTTTGACTGTGCACACCCTATGGCACCCCCGGGCGAGTGTCAGAGAACTTTGGGCTGTGAGAAGCCACAGGACCCCTCTCCAGGTGTGGGAAAAGGCACAATCTGGAGCCCCCGCAGAACTGCACCACAGATGCTGCTGGGTATCTCAGAAGAGCCAGTTCTGGGGTCCCTGGGCCTGCACAGAGTCCAGAGACTACAGGTTCTCACTCTCGGACATCCCAGACTCCGCTGTATGGCCCCAGACTCTGGCCCAGGGGCTGAAGGACAACGGGCAGGGGGAGAGCTCCGGCTGGTTACTGTGGGGTTGAGAGTCCTAGGCTTGTTTGGGCGGGCAGCTTGGTGGTAAGCAGCTTGGCTCAGCTAGCGGCTGTGGCTGAAGCACAGGGAAGCTTCTGGGCGGGACAGCTCTATTGCTCCAGCACCGGGTCAGATGAGAAGAGGCAGTCCACGCTTTTAAGGCGTTTATTGTAGGAAGGCAGGGAGAGAGTAGAGAAGCAGAGACCGGCTATGGCTACGTGGAGGGGAGGGGAAGGGAAGGCGGAGAGAGGGGCAAGGGAGCAAGGTTAAGAGCAAGAGAATAAGAGAGAGAAGGGGGCAAACAGCCCCTTTTATAGTGGATTGGGTCTACCCTGCTGTTGCTAGGTAACTGTGGGGAGGAGCATATCTGGCTGTTGCCAGGTAACTGTGGGGGTGGAGTCCAGACAGAATACCAGGAGCTTGGGGCATTGTCTATATGACTGATGGCTACGCATCTCTCTAGGGGTGGGGGTGGGGAAGCTGTAGGAAGCTGTAGCTGCGACAGCAGCCAGGGGCCCAAGAGGCATGGCCAAACAACCTGCCGTCCCTTAGGGTCATCGGGGTTCCAGGCTTGTGTTCAACCGGGGACCAGGATGTCTGTGCACAGCTCACCGCTCCACAGGTAAAGACAGACAGATCCCTGGCGCTGTCCGGGAGCCAAACTAGCCAAATGATGGGTCACTGATAGTTTTAGTGAGATATCTTATATCAAGAGATAAGATAAACCAGGCAGTGGTGCACACGCCTTTAATCCCAGCCTTTGTGAGGCAGAGGCAGGCGGGATTTCTGAGTTCGAGGCCAGCCTGGTCTACAAGAGTGAGTTCCAGGACAGCCAGGGCTGCACAGAGAAACCTTGTCTCGAAAAAACAGAGAGAGAGAGAGAGAGAGAGAGAGAGAGAGAGAGAGAGAGAGAGAGAGAGAGAGAGAGAGAGAGAGAGAATGAAAAGCTATTGGGGAAGACACCTGACTTCAACCGCTGGCCTCTACACTCAATGTGAACTTGTATCAGTATCAACAGCAACATGTATGCGAACTATGCATGCACACACACTAGGTAACTTGTCAGAAGAATATTAAATAAGAAAGGGCCCACCTGACATGTCTGCTGGCTTTTCTTCTGTCTCTGGGTGTGTGAGCGGTCTCATCTTTGTTTTTTTAAGTTTATTGAACTCCTCTGTAAGGCTCACGACAGCTGTGGGATCCACTACTAGCAGTGAGTCACGCAATCTTGAAAACCCAGGAGCAGGGCCAGGATCAAAATCCCAGCAACCACCCGTTCTCTCATTGCCCTCCCTCTCAGTCATGTGAGCGTCAGGGTAGGAGAGCCTGCTGACGTTCCTCTGGGTCAGATTACTCTGCATTGGAAGTAGCTGTGGTGGGTGGGGGGACTGGCTAGGGCAATTTCTGTCTGCGGTGGTGCCAACCAACGACGCGTTCACAGTCTGATCCACAAAGTTCACGGAGGACAACAGACAGCTCTCCATCTTCCTGATTCCGATGTTTGCCACTTGAAGAAGGCATGCTTAGGCCTCCGAAATTAAAGACCCTTTATTTCAGCTGCCCTTTCCTTCCAAAGGGTGCGACCGCTTCTTCTACACTCATGGTAAGCTGATGGCATGCCTGAAGTACAAGTCCAAAGGCACACATTCACCCAGGTGCAGGAACAGGGGAAGAATCTGAATTCTGGAGGTTCTGCCCTGCCTCTGGGCCCAAGTCTTGGGCTGCAGGCCTTGAAAATTTCTCATGCATCAAGTTGAGTATGTGTACCAGGGTCTCGATGTTTATCTCCCCGTAGACTCAGGTCTCGTCTCCCATTTTGAGGCTATCAATGGTGGTCGAGCAGTGTGGTGCACCCGATGCCCCTCGGGGCTGCTCACTTTTGAAGACTGTTCTGGCGGAAGGGAAGACAGTGGAGAAGGTATCCTGATGGTCCACAGACTCCAGGAGTCAGATCGGCTTTTGGACACTCTGGCCTTGGCTTATGCCACAGCTGCCCTTTCAAGGTGCCTATTGGCTTTCTCCTGCCCTTTACATCCTTACTCTTGGCAGTTGGCTGCATGTTTACCATGACAACCTTCCAGTCACCAGAGGTTTCGTGTCCACGAAGGTGAAGGGTTTTTGTTTTCGTTTTGTTTTGCTTTGCTTTGCTTTTATTAGATTTAAGAGATTTCTGGAAGGTTTTCAGACCAATTTTCTTCGTTATGACTCAGTACTTAATTGTAGGGGATTTTTTTTTCTGGAGTATTATTCACCCAAATTTCACAGGGGCATCTGAGGGCTTTCTTTTAAGCTTCAAAAGTATTTTCCCATGACTCCCTATCTCTGACTCCTCTTCCGTAGTGCCTGCCATGCTTGTCTGACATAATTTCAAGTTCGTTACATGTCTGCTCATTCATAGGTTCTCCCAATTGAAGTTAACTTCTTTGTAGAGATCCCACATTCTTTCAGTCTCTGTTCCATAGTTAGTCTCTGCAACTCCTTCCATGGGTATTTGGTTCCCCTTTTAAGAATGAACAAAGTATCCACACTTTGGTCTTCCTTCTTCTTGAGTTTCTTGTGGTTTGTTGTACTTTGTGTATTCCGATCTTCTGGGCTAATATCCACTTCTTAGAGAGTGCATGCCATCTGTGTTCTTTTGTGATTGGGTTACCTCACTCAGGATGATATTTTCTAGTTCCATCCATTTGCCTAAAAATTTTATGAATTCATTGTTTTTAATAGCTGAGTAGTACTCCATTGTGTAAATGTACCACATTTTCTGTATCCATTCCTCTGTTGAGGGACATCTGGGTTCTTTCCAGCTTCTGGCTATTATAAATAAGGCTGCTATGAACATGGTGGAGCATGTGTCCTTATTACATGTTGGAACATCTTTTGGGTATATGTCCAGGAGTGGTATAGCTGGGTCCTCACGTAGTACTATGTCTAATTTTCTGAGGAACTGCCAGATTGATTTCCAGAGTGGTTGTACCAGCTTGCAATCCCACTAACAATGGAGGAGTGTTCTTCTTTCTCCACATCCTCGCCAGCATCTGCTGTCACCTGAGTTTTTGGTCTTTTATTTCTTTTATTTATTTATTTATTTATTTATTTATTTATTTATTTATTTTTGGTTTTTCAAGACAAGGTTTCTCTGTGAAGCCCTGGCTGTCCTGGAATTCACTCTGTAGACTAGGCTGGCCTCGAACTCAGAAATCCACCTGCCTCTGCCTCCCAAGTTCTGGGACTAAAGGTGTGTGCCACCATCGCCCGGTGGTCTTATATTTCTTAATGTGTGTTAATCAGACATTGGCACTTTCTGGCAACTTTTTAAGATTTCTAATTTTTTTTAACATTATGAAAAATCTAGAAATGTATCCATGTGACTAGCTGACATTAATTACATTTAAGTGTAGAACTACTTTAGCTTGTTTTGAACAGTCTATGGGCTGGTTTGTCTCTTTCCCAGCCTTAGAGTTAGTGAACTGTGCTATGGAAGAATTTCCACCAGCTTCTAGAAATTTCCTTTTCTTAAATCCTTCTTGGTTGTTGTCTTTTTTTTTTTTTTTTTTTTTTGAGACAGGGTTTCTTTGTGTATCCCTGGCTGTCCTGGAACTCACTCTGTAGACCAGGCTGGACTCGACCTCAGAAATCTGCCTGCCTCTGCCTCCCAAGTGCTGGGACAAAGATATATTTATTTATTATATGTAAGTACACTGTAGCTGTCTTCAGGTACCCCAAAAGAGGGCATCAGATCTCATTACAGATGGTTGTGGGCCACCATGTGGTTGCTGGGATTTGAACTCAGAACCTTTGGAAGAGCAGTCAGTGCTCTTAACCTCTGAGCCATCTCTCTAGCTGCTGGTTGTTGTTCTCTTGAGTTATTCAGTTGTATGTGGCCCAGTGGAAACTGCCAAATTATTCTTGCACAGACTACAGTTATATACATTTACCTCTGTAGGAGAGAGTAAATAACAAGATGCAAGACTAGGTTAGCTTCACAGTGGGAAAATGTGAATTTCTATCAGCAGCAAAAAGAAGTATTCTTGTTACATTATGAAAAACATCTAGGCTGCTCTGGTGTTTTGAAGCAGTTGTATGACCCTCTTTACCCCTTAGTATTTACACCGCTCCAGAGTCACATGTGCACTGAAGCAAACGTGTCTAAAGTGCAAGTTTACATAGTGACTGACCGTCCCCTCACTTTCATCTGCTTAAAACTCACTGCTCTTCTTATAAAACTCCTTTGTGGCTTGGTGGTGGTGGTGCACGCCTTTAATCCCAGCACTTGGGAGGCAGAGGCAGGCGGATTTCTGAGTTCGAGGCCAGCCTGGTCTACAGAGTGAGTTCCGGGACAGCCAAGGCTACACAGAGAAACCCTGTCTCGAAGAAAAAACCAAAAACCAAAAACCAAAAAAACCCAAAAAGCAAAAAACAACCCCCCCCCAAAAAAAACAACCAACCAACTAAATAAAAACTCCTTTGTGGCTTGAGTTCTTATTCTGCTTTGAATTTACTAATGCATATGTGTGTGAGGCACTAAGGCTGCAGTGTCTTCCTTTTCTATGTGGTTGATGTGAGAAGAGGGATGCTGGTGGGGGAGGCATGTGCACAGGTGCAGGTAGAAGAGGGCTCCTGCTCTCTGGATATGGGCACGTTGCTTATCTAGTTGTCATGAGGCCGATCATTACTGCTTAATTACACTATTATAGAAACTCAGATTTCTATATGAACTTAGTGCAATGTTCTAAACTGCTGTCTGTACGAAAGATCACATTGTCCCTTTGTTCATCTTTCAAGTTCCTTTCCTTCATGGGACACATATCTAAATTAAACCACACCTAAGCCAATAGCCCATTCTCTGTTGTGTTTGCTCCTGACCTCATAGAGTAACCTGAGAATAGTTTGAGGTGAGCTGTTCTCACACGTATCTGAAGCAGTGTAGCAGACACAGGTTCTCCAGTTAAGGGTGGTGCTGTTACTCAAGAGTTCTCTAAGGAAACAGAACTCATAGAATGGATATATATTAAAAGGAGGGCAAAGAAAGAAGTCACTGGCATGAGAATACCAGGCAGGGATTTAGCAGAAAATGTCAGACGAAGAAGTTGGAATGGACATGGCATATCCTCTGAGCAAGTGAATAGGTCAAGAGTTCTCTATATTCTTTCTATATTATATAAGAGTATCTTAGGTGGGGTTTCTAGTGCTGTGAAGAGACACTATGACCTGGGTAACTCTTATAAAGGAAAACATTTAATTGGGTCTGGCTTACAGTTTCAGAGGTTTAGTCCATTATCAACATGGCAGTGTGTAGGCAGACAAGGGTGCTGGAAAAGAATCCGGGAGTTATATATTTTGATATGCAAGCAGAAGTGACTGTGTGTCACACTGGGTGTAGCTTGAGCTTCTGAGACCTCAAAGTCTACCCCCACAGTGACACTCTTCCTCCAACAAGGTCACACCCACCCCAACAAGGTCACATCTCCTAAATAATGCCATTCCCTCTGGGCTAAGCATTCAAACACACGAGTCTATGTGTTTTACTCAAATCATCACAAGGAGTTTATAAGACCATTTTATAGAGTCTAAAGGAAAATGATGTTCCCAATATTTTTTTTTCAGAGAGGAAATGGGTCTTTCTGTGTACTTTATTTACCATAAATACCTCAAAAGATCTATTCTCAGAAACTTCATTAACTGCTCCTTATATACACGAGTGGGTCTTCCAAAAGGTGTGTTCATATAGAATTCCTCTACCAGTTCCAGGCACCCACGGATGGTTGGTTTTCCTTTCTAATAAAACTGTCTAGGGTTACCTTTGTTTTTAATACTCAGGACATAATTACTGTGAAAAGAATGACATCAACTAGAAGCCACTCGCATTCAGCTGATGTCATGTATGATGTCCCTAACAAATAGTGCAGGAAAGGTTAGATCATTTAAAAGCACTCTTAGTGGGAATTCCTGAATGCCTTGGCTAAACAAGCAGGAAAGTTACATGAGTTTTATTGCTTTGAAAGGATGATTCTGCCAATCAAACTATTTTTTTTTTTTTTTTTAGCTGTCTGTTCATGCTACCTTGTCAAAGACCATGACCTAATTTGTATTTCTGACTTCCTCAGGAGGTTGGGATGCAGTGGAGGATGATCGTCCTCATGTCAGTTAGCACTTACAAAGCACAGGACTAAGAAGCTCCACTCCTGCTGTGTTTGTTTATTCATTACACGTGTTCTGTGGGGTAAGGTCTGTTAACGATTCACTCATCAAGGATGAAAACTGTAAAAGATTCTGGTTGTCATCCTGACCAAAGCAGGGGGCAGGGTGACTAGAGAATTGGCAAAGCGTACACACGCTTGTGTATCTGCGACTTGCTTCCAGGGAACAGTGGTAGTGTGTCAGCAGACTGAGATCAGGATAGCTGTTCTGAGTCACAATCCAGCAGGCTGGGAGCCTAGATTGAAAGGGACAGAAGAAGGCAGAAGACATCTCCTGTTGGCTCTTAACCTTCTGTGGCAGCTGCTGGTGTTACCCACAGATATCAGATTCCAGATTCTTCAACCTTTTCCCGGTGGCTCTCCAAGCTCATCGGGCCTTCAGCCTCAACACCTGGCTTCTCTAATATCCCGAGGCTCTTATCCTCTTTGACTGAATACCTGCAGATTTCCTTGGCTATCCAGCCTGCTGATGGCCCTTGTGGGAGCATTCAACCCTAACTGCATGAGCCTATCTAATGGGTTCCTTTCATACTCACCTTTTGTTCCTTTGGTGAACTCTGCCTTATACAGGGCCAGGTGAGTCACCTTGTCCAGTGTTACTTAGCATTATGGGGTAAGACTAGAGTTTGAACTGTGGTCATTCTGACATTGGTGCCTAGGGGCTTTAGCAGCTGCATTTCTGGGCTCCTCCTGTGGTTTATATTTTTGGATGTATCTTAGGCAGGGTTTCTATTCCTGCACAGACATCATGGCCAAGAAGCAAGTTGGGGAGGAAAGGGTTTATTCAGTTTTCCACATGGCTGTTGATCACCAAAGGAAGTTAGGACTGGAACTGAAGCGGGTCAGGAAGCAGGAGCTGATGCAGAGGCCATGGAGGGATGTTACTTACTGGCTTGCTTCCCCTGGCTTGTTCAGCTTGCTTTCTTATAAAACCCAAGACTACCAGCCCAGGGATGGCACCACTCACCATGGGCCCTCCCCACTTGATCACTAATTGAGAAAATGCCTTACAAATTGGATCTCAGGGAGGCATTTTCTCACCTGAAGCTTCTTCTTTCTTTGTGATAACTCCTGCTTGTGTCAAGTTGACACACAAAACCAGCCAGTGCAGGACGGTTGAGTGTAAAGAAAGAGTTAAGGATGGCGTCATTAAAAGTTTCTTCAATGATGCGTGAAATAGAGCAACTGAAAACATTTCAAGATATGCCACGTACTGCATTTATTTTTTTCTATAACATTTAAATATTAAGCATTAAGTTTTTGGATGAATAAAGACATCAAAATGAATAATATGAATTTAATTTAAATGAATTACATTAGGAGGGATAAGAAGTTAATAACTTGCCCCATGTCACTTGGAATTTGATGCCAGAATTGAATTCCAGCTCATATACAGCCCATGCTCCACATTTGCTGCTCAGGCCCCGAGGCCTGGAAGCCCCACCAACCCTGACCCTTGTGTCTTTGAGGCTGCATGTCTCAAATGCTACCCTGAGGAATCAACGTTGGTCCGTGGAACACACTGGTCTCCCTGGGGTGTGTGAAGGTGGGACATTGTCTGGAATGGGGACAGTGTGAAGACCACAGATAACACTCTGTGACAAGGGAAAACAAAGACGCTGAGGCTCAATTCCTCTAGGAGTTCGTGTTAGAGGTAGAAACAATGTGTCACAGTAACCTGAAGTACATACAGGAGGATAGCCAGAAACTGGGCCATTAACCGGAAACTGTAAACCGACCTCCGCTTCAGCGTCTGTCCACAAGACGCTGCTACTGCCCATGGAGAGAGGCCGAGGAGAAACTGAGTCAATAAAAGAGGAGTCTTTGGAAACACAGTAAGTTTCAGTATTGGCGGTTTTCTTAGTGAACACACAAGCAGGTCCCAACAGCAGGCAGCAGAACTTGTAGACATGGACCTGCGCGCCTCTTGTTTGGTGAGCATCACAGGTCGTCTGGACTGTTACTCACACGGAAGACAGATGTGGAAGAGAAACACATCAAGCTCTGAAGTGAGTCGTAGGAGTCTCCTGGAGCCCTCAGAGGTCGAGTGTTCTCGCAGACTCAGATTCTGTTTCCGCTCATTGGCTCATGAGGAAAACCTGTCAGCTGAAGGTCCAAATTCTAGTGGCGGTCCACACTGCCTCACACTGATACTCAATGTAGCATAACATGGCATATTATTCATTTCTTTCCCTCTAACAAGGTTACAGCAGTGTCACACACAAATAGTCTGAAGCTTAAAGAGCATACATTCTGATAAGAAATTATTTTTAATATCTATGAGACTTGTTAATTTTATTATAGAAAGAAATATTCTGATTGGGCCAGCTGTTGTAATTTTAGAGTTTAGAATATTGCCCATATTCTTTTTTTT
>NW_022196891.1:63864233-63875438 GCF_008632895.1 Mastomys coucha
TTTTTTTTTGCATTACAGATTTTTTTTATTTTATTAGATATTTTCTTTATTTACATGTCATATGATTTCTCCTTTCCCAGTTTCCTTTCCAAAAAACCCCAAAAACCCAAAAACCCAAAAACAACAAGAACAAACCCCTGTATCCTCCCCTCTCCCCCTGCTCACCACTCCACCCTCTCCTGCTTACTGGCTCTGGCATTCCCCTATACTGGGGCATAGAACCTTCACAGGGTCAAGGGCCTCTCCTCCCATTGATGACCGACTTGGTCATCCTCTACTATACACATGCTGCTGGAGCCATTAGTCCCACCATGTGTACTCTTTGGTTGGTGGTTTAGTTCCTGGGAGCTCTGAGAGTACTAGTTAGTTCATATTGTTGTTCATCCTAAGGGGCTGCAAACCCTTCAGCTTCTTGGGTCCTTTCTCTAACTCCTTCATTGGGGACCCTGTGCTCAGTCCAATGGATGGCTGTGAGCCTCTATTTCTGTATTAGTCAGGTACTATCATAACCTCTCAGGAGACAGCTATATCAGGCTGGATTGTCCTTCCTTCAGTCTCTGCTCCATAGTTAGTCTCTGCAACTTCTTCCATGGGTATTTTGTTCCCCCTTTTAAGAAGGAATGAAGTGTCCACATTTTGGTCTTCCTTCTTCTTGAGTTTCTTGTGGTTTGTGGATTGTACTTCGTGTATTCTGATCTTCTGGTCTAATATTCACTTATCAGAGAGTGCATATCAAGTGTGTTCTTTTGTGATTGGGTTACCTCATTCAGGATGATATTCTCCAGATTCATCCATTTCCCTAAGAATTTTATAAATTCATTGTTTTTAATAGCGGAGTAGTACTCCATTGTGTAGATGTACCACAATTTCTGTATCCATTCCTCTGTTGAAAGACACATGCTCCACCATGTTCATAGCAGCCTTATTTATAATAGCCAGAAACTGGAAACAACTCAGATGCCCATATTCTTGAAGAGTGTGGATAAAAGGTGTTTATTATCATGTGAATTTCTGGCAAAATATGTAGAGGTGTTACTTCCGATAAATATTAATAAATGTATACTTGAAAAGCTCACATTAGCATAATAATATAAGAATGTGCACTTAATATGAAAATGGTCTTAGGTCTAAGCTGTTTTCTGAATTTTCTTTCATGAAGTTAACCACACCAAGGCCATCAACAAAACTGTATTTTGTTATTTGGAAGCAACTTCCGACTTGTTTCGTAAACCATAACTTAGTGAGTTTCAAACCTCTGGTGGATGGTTAGAGTAGTCATTTGAAAACCGCTTGGACATTTGTGTTAACTGAAATTAATGGGAGTGAAGAAAAGGGCAGGAACTTTTACTGGAAGAGTGGAGTAAAAGCAAAGGGGGCTTTAGCCAGGACAGGAGCATGCAAACAACCGACTCAAGGAAGGAAGCAAGGGACCACAGCCTTCCCGAGAGAGATGGCTAACACCCTGAAAGAGGGACCAGGTGAAGGATCCCCCTGGCAACAGTCACAGACTGCCGGGAACGGACTTGCAGATTCCTTAGGAAAACCTCCAAGCAAAGAGGGCATCCAGAGTTTCATAGCTGGGTGGTGGTGGCACATGCCTTTAATCCCAGCACTTGGGAGGCAGAGGCAGGTAGATTTCTGAGTTCGAGGCCAGCCTGGTCTACAGAGTGAGTTCCAGGACAGCCAGAGCTATATACAGAGAAACCCTGTCTTGAAAAAAACAAAAAAACTAAACAAACAAACAAACAAAAAGTTTCATGGATGGCTGGCTTTAGTATTTGAAGTATTTGGGAAGAATGAATTAGTCTCACCTTTTCTCACTTCTAAGTCATTAGGGGAGTGGAGTATTACGCATTAATAGTACCACTAGACAGAGCGTTATGCTGTCTAATAAACTCGACCATCTACTACACCCAAGAGTGGGTCGCTGTGGAGTTCCTGGAGAAGTCAGATGTGTCTATCTTATGATCTGCTAACTTTTCATGTATCGGCCAACAGTTTCTGTTTCTTCTCTTTGATGTCAGAAGTGTAAAGGGTCATGTGAGGTAGCAGGGTCTCACTTGGCGACGCCATACCTCCTCACCTCAGACTCTCTACTCTACGTGTGCATCCCTAACCCCCTTGTTCTGTATTGCACAAGGTGCCCAGATCTCACAGTTGTCACCTCTCATTCTATACCTGTTCTTTCATTCTTGCATTGCCAAAATGAGTCCTTCTTTTCTTTTTGTTTGAGTTTGGGTCCCTGTTACACAAGTCATTGTATCTCTCCTGAGTTCAGAGACAAATTGGGATGAAGGCACAGGCGATTAAGTGTGTGGAAAGGAAAACTGGACTTTTATTGATGGTTAATCCAAGGTGAGACTGTAGCTGAGTCGGGCTTCCTCATGGTCCCCTTGAGTTATTCTAGGGTGACCCTCAAGGGAATTTAGGTTGAAAATTATCTACAATGGCTGTTTCACACCTGTGACAACTTATAGGCAAAGACAAGAAGAGAGAGATTTCAGATGCATGATCAGACTTCTGCCTGATAAAAAAAGGGGATGGATCCATTTTATACAGTCTCTGGGTTGAGAGGAGGTGACTCGAGGGCTAGTGTGAGTCCCCACATAGAAGAGAAGATGGCGGAAAAAGTCCGTCTATTATGCTTATTTTCAGTTAACTCTGAAATATTTTTAATTACTTGGTGCTGCTATTTTTGGTAGTGGGTTTTACCTTATAAGAAAAAAAAAAAAGAAGCCCTTTTCAGTTTCAAATCATTAGTCCTTTGGACGTCTAAGTCAAAACTCTGAAAGAGAGAAATATAGTGATCCATGGTGTGGACTTTCCATAAAATCCTGGAGTTTTAATGTAAAATAATGTATACTTTTATCCTTTCTTATATTCACGATTTTTTAAAAGCAGTACATTTTTAGAGTTTTGAGCTCTGAGGAGACTATCTAGACAAATTATCCTGTTAGTTGTTGCTAGGGAAAAAAAATGGGGATGTTTTCTGGTCTAAACCACACAAAGTTTTTTAATGGACATTTCTTAACTTTTCAATTTGGTAAATTGCATTTTTTTTTTTTACAATAAGTAATGTCATATTGGGGGATATAACTCACAGCTTTAATATTGGACAGGAAGTTCAGAGATGAATGAGGACATGCATACCTCTCCCACTATTGCATTTCACAGTATGACTCTTCTGGCTTTGCTAAAGCCTGCACAGCTCCCGGCTTTAATCAAACATTTGTCTATGTGGAGCAGACTTAACGCAGCTTACTAAAAACTGTCCCCAAAGTAAGTCTTATGGGGGCTCAAATCTTTGGTATAAGGCGATCTCCCTGATAGAAGTCTCCCTCACAATCCCCCCAAGAGCTGGAGTTCTCCATATGTGGAGACCTACAATTAAAATAGCAACCCTAGACTTGTAAGTATGTTATTCCAAAGATTTTCCAAAACTATGCTCCTTATGTCCATTAAGTTTATGCTGGTTGAAAAATATTTTGAAGAGTGTGCTCATCTTAGCCCACTATTTTAAACACTGGTCATAATTAAGTTCACTATGAGATGGGAAGCCGGCTCACAATGAATGTGTGCCACCATTAGGTTGCCGGTCTCCAAGACATTTTTATTAAACATAAAGCCTCGCTTATTTGTCTAGGTTTCCCTTTTATGGCTTGGTTAATAAAAACATGAATGCTGAATTTGCGGTCCACCTGTGGCATGCATACAAACCGTCACATGAGTATGTCTTTTATTTTGAAATGTCTTTTATTTTGAAATTCTCAAATTTTCAAAAGAGCTGAAGGAATAATACAATGAACATTTTATAGCCCTTGCCCTAGAATCACCACACATTTCCCTCTTTTCTTCCCTTTCACACCTGGCAAAGGCTTTTTACAGATTAACTGACAGTATCATTATAACCAACTCCTTCTGCACATGAGTCTTCTATGAACGAGGATCTTTATCTATAATAGTGACATTCAATATGAACATGAATTTGATAAGATCATATAGAACAGTGCATTTTTATCAGATTTCCCCAGTTGTCCTAAAACACCCCACTCACATTTAAAACTTGCATCTGGTCTATGCCTCCATGGTTTCCATTATTATAAAAAGATTTGTGATCTTTTTACTATCTGGTGACACCGACTTTTCTCTAGACTATCAATGAGATGTCCTGAGAATGTCTTACCCTCTTCGCTTCTGATTACTCTTCATGATCACATCCAAGTTAAACACTTTTTATAAGATTACATGGTGTTGGATTTCTTATCATAAAATAGGCAGAGACTGAGAAAATGGCCAACCAATAACTGGCTCAACTTGAAACCCATCCCATGGGAAAGCACCAATCCCTAACACTATTAATGATACTGTGTCAGGCTTGCAGACAAGAGTATGCTGTCCTCTGAGCGGCTCCACCCAACAGCTGATTCAGATAGATACAGACACCCATAGCCAAACAATGGATGGAGCTTGGGGACTCTTATGGAAGAAGAAGAGGAAAGATTGCGGGCCCTGAAGGGGATAGAAATTCCAGAAGAAGACCAATCGAGTCAACTGGCCTGGATCCTTGGGGCTCTCAGAGTCCGAACTACCAACCAAAGAACATACACAGGCTGGACACAGGCCTCCCCACTCATAGGTAGCAGATATGCAGCTTGGCCTTCATGAAGGTCTCAAACAACTGGAACAGGAGCTGTTCCAAATGCTGTTGCCTGTACATGGGACACATTCCTCTAGCTGGCCTGCCTTATCTGGACTCAGTAGGAGAGGAGGTGCCTAGCCTCTCAGAGACTTGAAGTGCTGGGGCGTGGCGGGGATACCCAGGGGAGTCCCCACTCAAGGGAGAAGGGGAGGAGGAGGGAGGAAGACTGTGGGAGGGAAGGACTGAGAGGGGGGCAGTTTGTATTAGTTTACAACATGAGTGGGAAATCTGGAAGAACCTAGCAATTATTAAAACGATTTCGGCAAACTAATAAATATACTGACTCCAACAAAAACCCCAAAATGATGGTGTGAAAAGCATCAGACTGCATTTTCAGCACTCTTTGATCAATTCAAATGATAACTGTCAGCTTTTCCCTTGAAAAGCTGTGTTTTCCTCATCTTGGGGAGATAGACTAAGGCCATATGCTGTACTTCTGACCATTATGCCTGGCTTAACCTTTCCTATATGATTGCTTATTGAACTCCACTTGTTATTCTCTGTATACAATCTTATTTGGGGAAAATTATAAGGTATGTCCTTTCACCTACGGAGTAAAGTAGAAATGAGCTATGCATTTTAAAACCCCTTACATATAAAACCCTTGAGAGATCCGAAACAGAGTAACTTTGCTTTCATTTAAGTGTCCATATGTGTCTTAGTCAATCTAGTGAACGCCTTTTCTCATATCCTCACTTGGCTCTGAGACATGCATATTAAATAGCAATGACTGTTTCTCTTTAGTACTTTATCTCTCTGGGTCAGTATGAGATCACTGATATATAACATGCATGATAACTAACACAGGAACAAAGAGAAAAATGACAGCACAGATACATCTGACCCAGAAGAGGCTAGAGGATGATTTCTCAGAGTTGTTGAGCACCCGGGTTCTCAGGGGTTTGAGGATCCGGTCTCTCTGTGTGAGGATGGCTTCCCGAGCCCCTGCCCATTTCCCTGGCCCTTGTAGACGGTACTGGTATGGGGTACAGGGTCCCCAGAAAATCTCCTTGGCCAACTTTATATCCCAGAAGAGGAGAGAGAGCAGATTGGGTTTGACACCTAACTCAGAAGCAATTTCATCCATGTAGTCGATATACTGAACTCGATGTATGTCTCTGGGGCTTCTCACAAACCTGGAACAAGAAGGGAATACTTAAATGCCTGTGTTAGACTTCACCCCTGAGTTTCCAATGGGGTTAGTTTCTGCTTCATAACATGTTTATAATCTTCTATTCACAAACCATCTTCATTTTCTACACATGCTTTACTCTAGGTTTTAAGGATAAGTTCTATGTTATTGACATTTTTAAGCTTCCCAAAGGGTCCCATAGAGTGACATAAGTATAGAAATTGTTGACCGAGTGACTAGATTAATTCTTAGAGATATATGTATCCTTTCTGCAGGCATAGAGCCCAGTTCCATTATATAAAAGTGACAGGCAAGAACCATGAGTTGGGTGGAACGCTGTGATAAAGTGCAGCCTGTTTCAGGCTTTCAAGCTACACAAATTATCTTGTCATGTATCCATTGCTGGATACAAATTGTGCCCCTGGATACTGTTAGGCAATAGAAACTTGCTCCACAAACTTAGAAATTTGGAAGCCCCTGGCTAAATTTTTCTTGAAGAGGGGCAAAACCAAAATTATGGACAATTTATAAGCCATCAAAACTTTTCAAAGTGTTTAGGAGACACAAATGAATGTTTTAAAAATATTAAATGTAAACGAGTCATCTGACTAAATGAAAAAGTGGGGGTGGGAAGCAAAGGGTGAGGAAGCAGCAGTAACTCCTAAAGGCAAAAGTTATATTTGTGGTATCAGAAAAAAAGAAAATTGGTATATCATAGAGGTTGTTTCTTGAAAAGGAAAACTGAATAGTAAAGTAAATAGATTTCTTAAAGTTAAGAAGTTGTGATAAGATTGTCTTATCAATTCTTTCAAATTTCCCTAAGGGTCTTCTTGAGGGAAGATCTACCCAGAGTAACTGATAAATAAATCAAAATAATTGCGCATCAAGCTACTAGCTACTCCATTAATGTGTTTGCCTTTTCCCTAGGTTCTGAATTTAACTATTTTAAAATATTCTTTTCAGGGGGTGAAGAGATGGCTCAGCAGTTAAGAGCACTGACTGTTCTTCCAGAGGTCTTGAGTTCAATTCCCAGCAACCACATGGTGGTTCACAACCATCTAAAATGGAATCTAATGCCCTCTTCTGGTGTGTCTGAGGACAGTGACAATGTACTCATATAAATAAAATAAATAAAATCTTAAAAAGATTGTCAAAGAATAGTATTCTTTTCTGACCATAGTTTTTACAAGGAGTGAATAACTGCTTCCTGTTATATTTTAAGGTCTATTTGGAGATTGCTGGTTGCATGGACTAGGCATTCTGGGGTGTTTCAGTTAGTGTGGGGACTCATGACTTATCTGCTCAACTTTTTTTTTTTTTTTTAACACATAGACCCTTTGTGCCATTGAACAGAAGCAAATGTTATCAATCACACTTAGGCATAAAGCATATGAAAAGAAAATTAAACAATTCTCTCAGGACAGGTTTCATTTATGTTAACAACAGCAACAGTAACAGCAACAACAGCACCAGCAATGGCAACAACAACAGCAGCTGCAGTAGCAACAGCAACAGCAGCTGCAGTAACAGGAACAACAGCAGCAGCAACAGCAATAGCAACAGCAATAGCAGCAACAGCAACAACAGCAGCAACAGCAACAATAACAACAGCAGCCACAGCAGCAGCATCAACAACAGCAGCAGCAGCAACAGTAACAGCAACAACAGCACCAGCAATGGCAACAACAACAGACAGCAGCTGCAGTAGCAACAGCAACAGCAGCAGCAACAGCAACAACAGCAGCAACAACAGCAGCAGCAGTATCAGCAACAGCAACAACAGCAACAACAGCAACAGTAACAACAGCAGCAATAGCAGCAGCAACAGCAACAGCAAGAGCAGCAGCAACAAGAACAGCCGCAACAGCAGCAACAGCAACAGTAACAGCAACAACAGCAGCAGCAGCAATAGTAACAGCAACAGTAACAACAGCAACAGCAACAACAACAGTAACAACAGCAACAGCAGCAACAGCAACAGTAACAACAAGAACAGCAGCAGCAGCAGCAACAGCAACAGCAGCAGCAGCAGCAACAGTAACAACAGCAGCAGCAGCAACAGCAACAGCAACAACAGCAACAGCAACAGCAACAACAGCAGCAGCAGTAGCAGCAACAGGAACAGCAGCAGTAGCAGCAGCAGCAGCAGCAGCAGCAGCAGCAGCAGCAGCAGCGACAGCAAGAGCAACAACAACTCCACTCCCTAAGGCCAGGCTCCTTACTCTTTCTCCATCTTCCGTTTCCTTCTGTTGATGTCCACCATCATGCTGCTCTGTGAGGGTAGCTTTTGCAGTCCTGAGAAAACAAGATAGGTTTTGGAGGACTGCCAGGAAGGCTGGGGAAAGAGAAAAAGAAAAGGATGGCTTTGAAATGGAATGGTCATAACCATGAATCTCCATGGAATGCATAGTCAAGGCCATGTATAGTCAAAGCATGTATAGAAAACTCCCTGGAAGTTTCTTTCCATTTTCTTCCTGTCAGCTTTAGGCTATCAGCAAGGGGAGTCAGTGTTCTATCAGAAAAAAATAGGTTTTTGAGTTGTTTTTTTTTCCATTTAAATCTCTATTTAAAACTCATGACTATTAAACATTCATGTTAATATGGCTTTTTGATCAGCACATAATATTTGCATATATTTGTGAAATACAGTAAGAGGCTTTGATTCATGTATATATGGGGTAATAATGAGCTCAGAATAATTAACATATCCACTACCTTAAACCTTTCCATTCCTTTAAAAAATTTTTTTAATTAACTTACAAAGTAACAGGTTTCTCTATGGCAGAGCAGCAGAGAGAAGACAGATTTGGGCTCAACGGTGCCAGTGATGGTGAAGAAGGCATAAATCTGGTAGCATGCAAGTTAGAGCCATAAGGGGAATTGGAGAGATGGCTCAGCAGTTTAGCCAGCAGTGGTGGTGCATGCCTTTAATCCCAGCACTTGGGAGGGAGAGGCAGGCAGATTTCTGAGTTCGAGGTCAGCCTGATCTACAGAGTGAGTTCGAGGACAGCCAGGGCTACACAGAGAAACCCTGTCTCAAAAAACAAAACAAAACAAAACAACCCCCAAAAGAACACTTCTCTTTCGGAAGACTCAGGTTTCTGGGCAGTGGTGGCCACACCTTTAATCCCAGCACTTGGGAGGAAGAGAAAGGTGGATTTTTGAGTTCAAGGCCAGCCTGATCTACAGAGTTCCAGGATAGCCAGGGCTATACAGAGGAACCCTGTCTTGAAAAAACAAAACAAAACAAAAAAACTCCAGGAGAGCCAGGTTCGGTTCCCAGCATCCACATTAGTCACTTGCAATTATTTATAATCTAATTCTGGGGTTATAAAAACACACCCCTCTGGGCTCTACGGGTACCTGTATGTACCTGTACATACACATACACTCAGGAACGCACATACATACATAATAAAAGAAAACAAAATTAAAATAAAAAAGCCACAAAGTCATCTGCAACGGTGAATAAGTTTCCCCTGTGAGAGATGCATTGCTCACAGGATAGACAGCTAAGGTTTTCCTTAGGTTAAAAGAGCACTCCAATGAAAGATAGACTGTAAATCTCGCCTCAGGCTTCCCTTTTCTGATAAAAAAGGGGCTATTAGCCACTTTAAAAAAATAGAACCCCAAGTTAGCTGAGGGCTTTTATTTTTTCATTCTGTAAAATCTTTTTTTTCTTTTTTTTATTTTCTTTCTTTCTTTCTTTTCTTTTTTTTTTGGGGGGGGTTATGAGACAGGGTTTCTCTGAGTAGCCCTGGCTGTCCTGGAACTCACTCTGTAGACCAGGCTGGCCTCAAACTCAGAAATCCGCCTGCCTCTGCCTCCCTTGTGCTGGGATTAAAGGCGTGTGCCACCACCGCCAGGCGGGCTTTTATTTTTTAACGCTAAGGATCAACCAGAAGTAGAATTATGAGCATTCCAGGCAAATTCTCTACCAGTGCTGGGAAGTAGTGGTGCACGCCTTTAATCCCAGCACTTGGGAGGCAGAGGCAGGAGGATTTCTGAGTTCGAGGCCAGCCTGGTCTACAGAGTGAGTTCCAGGACAGCCAGGGCTACTCAGAGAAACCCTGTCTCAAAAAAAAAAAAAAAAAAAAATTCTCTACCAGTGAGCTACAGATGTGCCTTAACAGAATAGGCTAACATTAGAAAGCTGGGTGCCTTTATCATCTGAGTGTGTGGTCAGAGCATGGTTGCTTCTATAAAAACCATCATACCTGTGAACACGCGTGTAACCCATCGGCTTTGGAGTTCTGATGTGGGGATTACGGCTCCTACTGGCTGGAGGATCCCAATGAAGGCTAGCGTTGGCTTCTCCAACTGAGGAGGGAAGACAAATTTAAACATTGTGTGTTCACTGTCCAGGATGTCAGAGCTGTCATCCAGGAAAGGGAAAGAGAAGGTGTAGCCTGTGGCAAAGACAACAATGTCTACGATCTCCTCCGAGCCATCCTCAAAGATGGCTGACGTTGAGGTGAACTCCTTCACGTTCGTCTTCACCAGCACTCTTCCAGTAATGATGCGATTTGGCAGGTCGTCACTGAAGATAGACTGATGGCTGAGAAATCTGTATGTTAGGGAGCATAATTATATGGAATGAGAATGAACATTTTCATAAAGAAGCTGAGGTCATTAACGCTTAGAAAGCCACAGCAGTATTTCACTAATTTTAATACTGTTTACTACCTCCGTGGGCACATGATGGTTTTTATTAGTGAAGAATGTGATTTTGGAGTCAGAATGAGCTTTATAGTTATTCTACTTTTTTTCTCACTGTGAATTTCTGAACAGCTCATGAAACAGTTTATTATCAGTTTCCAAATTTGTAAGATGATAGTAATGACATAAGAATCAAATAACCTCACTAGCCAAGTCATGACAACACTATATTTTAATAATGGGATTTTTTTTTTTTTTAAAACCAGGAATAAAGCCCTTCAATGTTGACTTAGGCATCTGTGCTTGGGATCGTGTAAAGACTGACATAAATTGGTTATCAGTCTCCTACAAGGTTCTACAATTTACAACTGCATGACCTTAATACTGAATCTTCCCTGGGAAATATTTGTGGGTAGTGACACACTGATGTTTGGCAATTATAAGGTCTGAGTTTCTTACAGAAAGCCCTATTCTCCAGTTGATACATTCATGTATCATGTTATATATTCTATGTTCTTCACCAGGATTATAGACCCAGTATCATAAAACTAGTCATGAAAATCTCTACTTTTCTTTTTCTTTTTTCTTTTCTTTTCTTTTCTTTCTTTTTCTTTTCTTTTTTCTTCTTTCTTTTTTTTCTTTTCTTTCTTTTTCTTTTCTTTCTTTCTTTCTTTCTTTCTTTCTTTCTTTCTTTCTTTCTTTCTTTTTTTTTTTT
>NW_022196891.1:63875451-63875787 GCF_008632895.1 Mastomys coucha
GGCCTCGAACTCAGAAATCCACCTGCCTCTGCCTCCCAAGTGCTGGGATTAAAGATGTGCGCCACCACAGCTTTATGCTAATTTTCTGTTTACCAACCCATAATACTTTAAGCCTTTGTTATCTTTTACATTGTTTAGCTTATTAGTAAGTCATTTCATTTTATGTATATGGTTGCTTTGCCTGAATATGTATCTGATCACCACATGTGTACTTGGTACCCTTAGTGGCCAGAAGCAGGTGTCAGATCTTATACATTCACTGACTGGTATAGCATTGTTGTTTTTTTGGTATGATAGTTTGTCTTAATGTGTGTGTGTGTGTGTGTGTGTGTGTGT
>NW_022196891.1:63875797-63879644 GCF_008632895.1 Mastomys coucha
GTGTGTGTGTGTGTGTGTGTGTGTGTATGTAAGGGTGCAGTGTCCTTGCAGGGCACAAGAGGGCATCAGATCCCCTGAGCCTGGAAATGGAGATACATTAGGGTTGCAAGTCACCATGTAGGTACTGGGAATTGAACCTAGGTCCTTTTGAAGTGCAGTCAGGGATTTTAACCTCTGAGCCATCTCTCCAACCTTATATCCTTAGTTTTTGTTCCTCTGTTTTGTTTTGACACATTTTCTTACTCTGTAGCTCAGGCTGGCCTAGAATGAGCTGTGTAGTGTGTAGCACAGGCCAGGTTTGTACTTATACAAGGCAATTCTTTTGAGACTATAGGAATGACCCACTATACCTATCTTATTTAAACTTTTAAATGCAGAAACCTAATGTAGTGTGAGAAAGGAAGAAATCAAATAAAGACTATGTGGACGACACCAAGTTTTAAAGGTCAGGTTGAGGCGAAGCACTGAGAAATGAAGAAGGAAAATATCTGTGAGTTGGAGGAACGAGTGAAAAGTGAGAGAGATGGAAAGATTCAGTAAGACCAGAATGGCAGATTGGGTGGAGTACACGAGAGGAGGGAGAAGGTTGTGACGCAGAGAGAATGGGCTTACAGATATCATCTGAAACCACTACAATTCTGGGAAATGTGGCTTCATGTGGCGGCAGGCATAGATGGTGTAAGTGCCCAAAAGAAGAATAGAGACCAGACAGCGGAATTCAGATATACCTGTACTGCATGAGCTCGGCGTGGTTAGGAATACCGATGGTGAAATTGTCCTAGCTGGCTGCAGGCTTGAGGGTTACTGTGGGATCATAAATTTAAACCTAGAAGATGAGTAGAGAGCAGGTGACAGGTGGTGGCAGAAGGGGTGAGTTGGGGTGTGAACTGGCACCGTGAGACAGAGGGAGTAAGACCGGTGGTGCTGGAACGGAAGACCACCTCACCCATGTGTACGTCAAATGCAGTCTTTTCTATCTCAGTCGAATGGCCAAAATGCCTAGTTGGCAGGAAATGACGTCAGCATTTCCAATTACAATAAATTCTACTAAGACTTAGAATGTCACTCACCTGCCTTATACATTCATTGACTGGTACAGTATTTTTGTTTTGTATGACAGTTTGTTTTGTGTGCGTGTGTGCGTTGTGTGTGTGTAGGGGGGGAGTGCAGTGTCCTTGAAGGCCACAAGAGGGCATCAGATCCCCTGAGCCTGTAGTCACAGGTATTTGTGAGCCTCTAGATGCCTGGAATTGAAATTTGGATCCTATACAAAAGAATTAAATGTTGCTACCTGCTGAGCCATGTCTTTAGCCTGTCATAGTATTTTTAAAATATTTGCTTGTCTTAAATGCTGTCTAGGTCTTACCGGTGCTTAGTCTGCAGTCCATAATTGGCGTGGTTAAACCTTGCATTTAATTTATTCTCTGCCCATCTGTTGATTAGGAACGTGGGATAGAACTTTTGGACGGTTCTGTTATAACGGGTGAAGAGTACGGTGTCTAAGGGGTTCCCATTATCCCAAACTCGGTTCCATATCCACGCCCCTCGTCTTGTGCTGAGGAAAACCTGCCATAGAGGAGTGGACACCTGGTAAGCCTTTTTTTACTAATCACACTGATGTAAAATTCTGATAGTATTGCTTTTCGATTGCCAAGGAAGCGGTACTAACTGCTCACACCCCCTCATCCACCTGCCTGCTTTATCTGCTCTTACACTGTGAACAGGCCACTTCAATTCACTTAATACCTTTTTAATTCACTTACCGTTTGTCCTGGGCCTTTCTTGCCCCTAGCTGGGTCAGATATCAGGAATGTGTTAGGCTCCAGAATGTGAAGATTTTTAGCCCAACTAATTTGTTACGTTGGGAGTTACACACTCACCCTCATGTTCCCTGAGTGCTGTGTGAGTCTATAAATTACAGTGATGGAGAAATAGCAGAATACAGAGCATGCAGCAACAACAGACGTGAAAGAGGAAACTTTAAACTGCAAATATGCTCACAGTTACAAATGGACAGTTCCATTTACATAGTGTAAGGTTGTGTAACCCAGACAAACCTATGGGGATTAGTTCTGCTGCCTATTCCGAGTCCGTTAACTGGGACTTGGAAGGGAGATGCGGATGTGTAAGGAAGACACACGGACGTATTTGCAAGGTCATAATTACAGAGATTTCTCATTCACACATATACACAAAGGCTGTTGTGAGTCAGCGGCCCACAGAATGGCTGCTTACTGATGTGGACAGGAAGCGTCTGGCATTTGAGCTCCCATGTGATCTTGGTGCATATCCTGAATTAACGGATCTTCCGTGTTTAGAAGTCAGCAGTAAGTGCAGCAGAGAAGGCTGCTTTTTTTTTTCTTATTCTTTATATTCTTAATGAATGAGAACCCATGGGCTTGCTGCTCTAGGCTTGGCTATTCATTCATAAATAAGTGGGGTACCTTTATTCATGTCCGTACATATCATTCTCTGCAAAATCATGTCTACTTGAGGTTTTCTGTAGATTTAAATGTTTATCACCCCAGTGTATACATATATAGATAATTTCAAACTAATTGACTCTAGTTTGCTATCTTTTACAACTCATTCATTATGTAGAAGAACATCATTATTTCGGTATTTTTCTATTATTCCCTTCATATATATCCAGAAGAAAGATGTATAACTGTTGTACTGGCTGGTTTTGTGTCTCAACTTGACACAAGCTGGAGTTATTACAGAGAAAGGAGCCTCCCTCGAGGAAATACCTCCATGAGATTCAGCTCTAAGGCATTTTCTCAATTAGGGATCAAGGGTAAAGGGCAAATTGTGGGTGGTGCCATCCCTGGGCTGGAAGTCCTGGGTTCTATAAGCAAGCAAGCTGAGCAAGCCAGTAAGTAACATTCCTCCATGGCTTCCTACCCTGTGTGAGTTCCAGCCCTGACTTTCTTAGGTGATGAACAGCAATGTGGAAGAAGCTGAATAAACCCTTTCCTCCCCAACTTGGTTCTTGGTCATGATGTTTTGTGTAGGAATAGAAACCCTGACTAAGACTACCGCCTTTCTCAGCTTCCAGACAAAATGGGACCATGACTGTTAAAGGCAGAGAGGAAGTCTAGACTCCAAGTCTCTGAAGGTATCAAGATTATACCCAAGAGCAAAATCAGGATGACACCAAACCTGTTCAGCAACATGGCTGATCTCATTTGCCACGTCTGCTCCAGAATTCCCAATGCCAATCACGACCACTCTCTTCCCCACAAAATTGCCAGGGTGCTTGTACTCCCAGGTGTGGAGATACCTGCCTCGGAACTTGGTGATTCCTGGAAGAGTCAAATCCCCCAATTCATAAGCAGAAGTGGAAAATACACTTGGCAATTTCCATTCCTAAGCTTTACATTCATATAACGTAAACCCCCTTCTCTGGTCATTTATTGCCAATATTGCAAGATAAGATTTATTGAAGGAGGAAATATTCATTAGTGGAAATTCTGTGGCTAAGGTCAAAATCAAAGTACATAGAATATTTTCGAATGTCCAATTTTAAATTTGTGCAATATAATTACTCATGGAATCATGTAGCAAGAGGACATTGACCTTTCATTTCTCTCTGTTTATATATGTACAGCTAGCTGTTCACCATTCTCTGTGATCCTATGCATCTCACAAATGATTGATGCCTTTTCTATAAACAAGAACAGTGTTGTTCAAAAGAAACTGAATGTAAACACCACAAACACAACTTCATGACAGTCACGTAAAAATAGGTAAAAATGATACTTTCTATGAATTTTTTTAGATCTTACTTTTTAGCTAAGTGTATGTGCATACATGCATGCTTTTGTGTGTGTGTGTGTGTGTGTGT
>NW_022196891.1:63879654-63905196 GCF_008632895.1 Mastomys coucha
GTGTGTGTGTGTGTGTGTACATCAATGCAACTGCCTAGGGAGTTCAGAAAGTTGTATTGGATCCCCCAAAACTGGAGGTACAGACATTTATGGGCCACCTGGGAACAAACTTGAGTCCTCTAGAAGTGTACTGAGCAGTCTTAACTGCTGAGCCAGCTCTGAACTTCAATGACATTTCTTATTCAAACATAATCTAAAATATTAACATATAACCAGTACACGAAGGTATTGATGAGATATTTTATACATTTTACTGTGTCTCTGAAGTCAGGTGATTATTTTACAATGGCTGTATATCTCACTTTGTGTCAGATATTCCTCTAAAGGTTTAAGAAATGGCCTGTAGGGTAGCCTTTGCAGATGTATCATGGCTTCAAGTTTAGTGTTGTCACAGGACACCTGAGTGTGCTAACGATCAAGTCTCTGTTTTTTGAGTCTTCTCTTGGACTCTTTTCCTTCTGTGTTTTTTTTCTTCCTTGAATTCTGATGTGTTAATTTTTATTTTATGCCGTTATATTTTATCTTATTACACTTTATTTTATTTTTTTATTATCCCTTAGAATACTGCTTGTTTTCTAAGGAAGACAGAAAAGGGGGGTAGATCTGGCTAAGAAAGTAATTAGGGAGGGACAGAGAGCAGTAGAGGGAGGGGAAACTATAAACAAGATATGTTATGTGAGAAAATATCTATTTTCAATAAAAGAAAACAATAGAAAATGATTTATCTTTATTTTATGTGTTTAGGTATTTTGCCTTGCATATATGTCTGTGCACCACACATGTGTATTGTGGTGGAGGCCAGAAAAGACTGTCATATTCCCTGGAGCTAGAATTACAGACAGTTGTGCGCTGCCATGTGGGCGATAAAATTGAACCCAGGTCCTCTGGAAAAGCAGTCAGTTCTCTTAAATACTGAGTTATCTCTCCAGACCCTGTGCGAGTTGTATTTCTAGTGCTCAGTAATAATACATGACTATTCACTACTGTATTTGGTTTGCAAATTCCAAATATTAGGATTTCTTTCTTAATTCATTTATAGACGTTTTCTCCTCACCCAGCTCCTCTCAGAGCCTCTCTGGCCCTTACCCATTCATATGTTCTTTCTCTTTCACTTCTTTTCTTTAAAAGTGAAAATAGACCTTTAAAGTGAATCACATTCTATCTCAAAAATATTGAGTAATGTTGGCATAAAGTCTAATTTGGGGGATGTTTTCTATAATTCAGTGGTGCTCTTTCCTCTGAAATGTCTCTGGTTTTGTCTTCCTGTTTCAGAGTCACCACCCTCTCTCCCTAATGATGGCCCCACCCTGATTCTCCTGACAATTACTCTTCCATCACATAGACACATGAATGATATAAAAATACGACCTTGTATCTTTTTCACAGACAGACAGACACCCTGCACAGGCGGACACACACACATGCGCGCACGCTTGCACTCACGGCCTTCTCGTTCCCTCCTTGCTGGTTTTCTGTAGACTCGCCCTACTCCTCTCGGGCAGCCACCTCAAGTGTGTGCCTTTCTCTACACTCACAACCTCACACCCACTACCTCTCACACAGCTTCCTCTCCAGAACCTCTAGTCTCCAGTTTTATTGTTGCTTCTGTTGTCTCTCCTGGCTGTTAAGGAAGCAGCCTTTCTGTTCCCAATAACCACATCTCTCAATGTCTGCGATATTGCAGTGGACCTCTTGCCATACCACGATTTTTTTTTTTTTCCTGTGACCCATTCAGTTAAATACCTGCAAAATCCTGTAAGGGCAGATACCTCTCAGTGTAGTGACCACTGCAGACCATGACCCCATCGAAGATATAAGTTTTCTGCTTCCCGTCAGCCTCCACCACAACATCCCACTGGCCTGAGGATGAAAAATCAGGGCGCTTCCTCACCGTGCACACTCTTGTCTAGGAAACAAGAAATCAACAGGGAAGGTTGATCTTAGAGCACTGCTCCACATCTTCACTTTTTTTTTTAATCTAGAAATTCTGAGTTTCAATAAATAAACCAAGTTACTCCTCCCACTCAGAGATCCTGGTTCTTTTGAATTTTAATACAGAATCAATAAAAGCATTACCTCTCAAGGACTGGAGTAGGTTGGGAAGATAATACAGTAAAATTCCCCCCCCTCTACCCTCCTCACATTTTACTTTCAGTAAAATTAACTGAAAGTCAGGCATGAAGAACAACCTCCCAGACAAGACTTCAATGCTGAGGAAAAAGTTATTGCAGAGATATATCTTCATGAATAACAAACAAGGCGGAGATGCAGGTTGGAAATGCAGGTTGAAACTGTGCCCAGCTGGCTCTGTGTGTGGACTTTGCCTTGACCAATGTTCAGGTGGTGGGCGGGGCTTCACTCCTCACCTGGAACTGGATGTGTTTCAGGAGCCCGAAGTGCCTGGCATACATCCTGAGATACTCCATCATTTTGGAGTTGTGCATGTAGTTGGGGTAATGGTCAGGGATGGGATAGTCACTGAAAGCCGTCATCTCCTTGGATGTATTGCAGGTTAAGGATTTGTATATCCCGGGCCTTCCGCTTTCTGGTGTCTCCTGAAGGAAACAAACCAACCCTGGCTTCCAGAAATTTAGGAAACAGTGCACAGTGAGGTTAGGGATGCTGAGAGCTGTGAGGCTGAGTTTTTATTTTATGAAAAATGTGTGTCATGGTTGGACTCTATATGCTGCATAACTGGATAAAAACATTAAACTTTTTTTTTTTTTTTTTTTGGTTTTTCAAGACAGGGTTTCTCTGTGTAGCCCTAGCTATCCTGGAACTCACTCTGTAGACCAGGCTGGCCTTGAACTCAGAAATCCGCCTGCCTCTGCCTCCCAATTGCTGGGATTAAAGGTGTGCGCCACCACCGCCCGGCTAACATTAGACTTTTATGAGGACATTCGTAGAATTTTTATGGTGACAGACCCAAAACACCAGTAATTCAGACATTCTAAAAATAAGGTAATGAATACCTAAATACAATACAAGTAATGAAACAAAAACTAACAGAAAGGGATTTGGGATGAGAAATGTGAAAAGGAGGACATGAACTTGTCATCTTCATTGGATTGGTTTTATCTGGTTTTATCAGTGAAGGCATATCCAGAGAGGTTTTTCCTAGGGAGAAGACCTACCGTACATAGGCTGTTGTGGTTAAATCAGGGGTTTCTACCCTGCCTTAGATCATTTGGTTCCCAGATAAAAGACATACAACGTTTATATTTATAATACATCTTTAAAGCAGTAGAGCTAGCCAAGTATCAACCCTCTAATCTATTTTGCCTACTTCCCTGTCAATAACTCTGAGATATCATTTGCTATGTTCTACCTGGGACACTCTTACTCCAGTTGGCCAGCTCTCATGGCAATGCTATCGTGACTCACTTACCCCATGGCGTCTTCTCCTCTTTCCATCTTTCCTTCCTCCCTTCCTGGTCCTACTCAGACTCCAACTGAAACCCCACTGACCCCTCTGCTCAGCTATGAGCTGTCAGCATCTTTATTCAACCAACAGTTTTAAATTAAAGGAGCGAGGTGACAGAGCATCACTTGGTGCATGGGAGGATGATTCTCTTGTCCCTGAGGCAGTCAGATCTTGGGGACCAAAATTAACATTACAATACATAGCAGAAGACCAAGCCTCAACCACAGGCCTTCCTATGGGGGGGGGTGTTATTTAATATGGGTGGGGTTAGAAGAAAGGCAGAAAGAGGAGAAAGCTCATCGGTGCGGGCGTTCCCTTTGCTTTCTGGCTGCTTTGATCATGGCTGTCCAGCTCAGCCTTGATGCACCGAGACACAGAAAACCCCGAGCCGAGATAAATCTGTGCTTTCTTAGGTTGCTTCCCTAAGTGTGCTGTCTCAGTGATGAGAAGAGTGACAGGCAAAGCAGTAAGAAGATTCTTCATGTAATTAGGCCCGTGAGAAGTTTTGAGTTAGTCCGGATAGAAGATAATGCCTCTGTGTAAAGAATAGTCGAATTATTTAAAATTTACATGTTCTAAGTCCTGTTAGAAAGCATCCCTCGCTCTCAGGCACAGGTACCACCCTACTCTTTGAGAATATAATCTGTAAAATTACCTCATATCTCCACAGACCTCCAATATCATTGCTCTTCTCAAAGCAAGTAGGTTCAAGCCCTTCCTCCAGGCAACTCTTAATGGCTCCCAGTCCGCTGATGCCAGCACCAATGATGGCAATCTGTTTTACTTCCATGGTCTCTGAATAAGAAAGAGTCCCTTCAGTTTTCCTTGAGGAGCAAAATCAAGTTCATCGTCAGGCCTTTTCTCCCATGAATTTTAGCAACAGTACCATTTGTTTGATAGAAGTTTGATTTTTTTTTTACACCATGGTGTTTTTGTCTTGATTAGAAATACACAAGCACATTCACACACACACACACACACACACACACACACACACACATACACACACCCCTACCTACACACAAACATTCCTCCAACATCAGATCATTTAGTCATTTAATTCTAATCATAAAAGTATTCTAATTTAAATGAAGCAGAACTCCTTGTAATTGCAGATCAATAAAACTCCTTCAAAAAGAAATATATCCAAGGTCTTTCATATTGCATTAAATTTTGTCTTAAAAGATTTTATGTGTGTAATGAAAATGACGAGCTTGCTTACTGAGGGCTGGCAGGAAGGTGCATGGGGACACTGTAGATACTTTCGGGCCAATTGAAACAGTGTACCCTACTGATTCAGATGACTTATGTCTCTTGACTCAACATTTGATAAGTTGAGATGAAATTTTTTGGGGGTGGTCTTAGTGTTGATGCTATGGGGAACAATGGTAGAAAAGGCATAGTTATGTCTTATTTTATTAGAGCTCTGGGCTGGCAAAATGGCTCCAAGGAACTTGCCAGACAAGCCCAGTGACCTCAATTCTGCCCTCAGAACCCATGTAATGGGGTGGGGGGGAATGAGAGACTGGTTCTACAATTTTGGAGGTCTTCTGACCTCCACATGCTGCTATGGCATGTACTCAATAATGATAAGCTAAAAATATTAAATCAGAATCCGTGCATCTATCTTACTTGTAGGCCTGCTGGGAACCAGGCTCTGTCATGTTTCTCTGTGCTACCCTCTTCCTCATGTGCACGCCGTCACTGACCCATACAACATATGGTGACCTCCCTAGTTTGGTATTTCCTTGCTCCTCACTCCTTTTGTCAGAGTGTCTTCTCTTTCCCTATGAATCCAAGTATATCATCATGACTTAGTTCTGAGAGAAATATCATCACTGGCCACCTTTGACCTCCTCTTTGACATTCTTTAGTTAGTATATACTAATTATAAAAATGATGGGGTTGTGATATCTATAGATGTATAAGGCATATTTTATTAGTATTTCCTCCATTATTCTCTTTTATTTCCCTTCCTCTTTCCTAACAGTTGCCTCCATGTCTTCTTATCTTCTAGACTCCATACATGAGAGAAAGCATGCAATACTTGCTTGAGTCTGGCTTCCTAGCTTAAGGTGAGGGTCTTTAGTTTTGCTCTTCCTTGGACTGAATAATGCTTTATAGCCCCTTTATTTATCCATCTATCTATTAATCAGCAAGAGGGTTGACCTCATAACTTGGCTACTGTGAATGAATTTGGCCATTTTAAGTGTCTTTGTGCTTTTCTCGTTTACCCCAGCTTGTCACTTCAACATTTAGGAATTCATTTGAGTGATCGTGTGTTCTTTTGCTCCACACTCTTCTGGAATTAGATGGTGAAGCATGAGGATGGAGACATCACATTCCCTGTGATTCTGCATAATAGTTCCTAGGGATAGGATGGGATGTTATGACACAGAAATGGACCCAGTTCTTTTAAGACTAGACCCTCCTTGTCTCAATCTTGGGTTGGTGGAATAGGGTCTAGCTTTACTCTCAGCTGGTATACACCTGAGGAACTTTGCATCTTGTTTTTCTGCCCTCTTCACTCTGATCAGGATTTATGAGAGGGGGAATGGCCCCTCAGGTGTGAGACATGTAGACTCTGGTACCTATGCTAGGAGCTAAAGCAAGCCTGGGACTACATCCCTTTGCTGAAGCTCTTTTTTCTGTCCTGGAAGGGTATAAAGTGAACTGTGGCCACCCATTCATCCACCATAATGTGGGCCCTGAGAAATTCCATTCTCTTAGGCAGCTTCCACTAAAACTTGAGGAAAAAGAAATGAGAATCCTGTTCAGATTGTTCAGGATAAACAATTTTCTCTAACACAGTTTGAATGGAAAGTCTTGGACTTTGGGCAACAAGCCTACACTGGTTTAATGTCCATTTTCCTCCAATATTTTTTCCTCACTTGGTAAGAATCAGTGAGGCATATGTTTCAATTTTAAGTATCTGCATGTTCAAAAGACTGCATATACAATCCATTATTTCATTTTGTAAAATACAGATTGTGTTTGTCAAAGTGATGTTTATGATCCACTCAGTCTCATAATAAATAAAACTCATCCTATTTAAACCATCAAACCCATGTAGTATCCAGAATGTCATCTATCTATAGACAGCTCTTATAGCTATTTTTTATAAAGATTTTATTTATTTTATGTATATGAGTACACTGTAGCTGTCTTCAGACACACTAGAAGAGAGCATCAGATCTCATTACAGATGGTTGTGAGCCACCATGTTGTTGCTGGGATTTGAACTCAGGACCTCTGGAAGAGCATCAGTGCTCTTACTCAGTGAGCCATCTCTCCTGCCCCCCTCTTGTAGCTATTAACTCTTACATGAACTCAAGATTTTTGTTTATTCCTTTTTATTATCCTACAATTAACTCTTGCTTGTTAATTTTGTAAAAATCATAAAATATATAACTAAAAGATCAAAATTACATGTCCCACCAAGAAGTTACCCAGTATGCTCTACATAGGTTTAGACTGTTGTTTTGTGAACATACTTATGTGTATATCTACACATAGATAACCACAAAACTAATATGCTACATAACATCTCCCCTACTTTTCAGAGAAAAATATTGTAAATATATTTCTATTCCTATGGAAGTTTTCAGGAAACATTTGGCTAGTGAGTTCATGAATTTTAATGGCTATAGGATTTTCAATAGTGTAAAATTCTGTTGCAGTCAAGAATCTTGTTGCTTGCCACTATTGCAAAGAAACAAAGAATATCTTGCTTTTCAAAAAGCTCTTTTCTGGTTACAAAAGTTCTGTTACTTCACTTGTATCCTATGAAAATAGGACTTCTTAATTTATATCCAGGTTATGAGTCATAATCGCCTCTGTTGGTAGTGCCTGGAAGGCAGTGCATACGCGGCACACAGGACCCAGCATTTTAATGACTACTTGGAAATTTTCATTGCATAAAAAATTTAATGAAAATGTAATAGTTGGGAGGAGATGATGTATCTATTAAATTCTTGTCCAGTTATTAGTGACTCCCTACCTAGTTTTATGCAGTGTTACTTCATTTTCTCTAGCTCCTGGCTTTTCACATATTTTAATGCCCTGTCCCTAACGAATTTTGGTTCCACAGGAGCAGTGTATTTTGAGAAATAAGATTTGAATCTTCCCAGGAATTTTGTGTACATGGAGAGGACAAAACCAGTATAGTGAAAATATAACTCTCAACCACACATGAGTGTCATGAATACCATTAGCATTTTCCTGAATATAAAATTTGTATTTGCTCTATTTGTGTCTCAATCTATGACAATATATTTAAAATGAAAAATCCAGGGACAAGTTTCAACAAGCCATTTGTCCACAGTGGTATGATATTTTAAGGCAGTCTATGGATTAGGAAGGTAGCCCTTGCTTTTAGCTTCTTTAGCGATTCATAACTAAATGGCCTTAGAAAAGTTGCTTGATATGCTAACTAGTCCTGATAAACCCTTATGAAAAAGGGAAAGTAACAATTAGAATGTGTTTGTACATGATTCTTTGATCAGATACAAATATTCTTTTCTTTCTTTTCTCTTCTTTCCTTTTCTTTTTTTTTTTTTTAACATCTGAACAAAATGGGCCCATTAACATGAAGCCAATGTATTTCATTTTTGTCCTTGATTCTTTTACTTGTACTTTGCACCCCCTTTACCATTTATAATTATTATTTCCAAAGCTGCCTCTAGCAGCAATTTCAAGTGTATGAAATCATGTAAGATGTATAGTTCTATAATGGATTATGCTAAGAAATGTCTTACCTTAGGAAGCCTATTGTAGACTACCTCAATGGTGACTATATTATGCATTTCATATTGCTTTGCCTCTTCTATTAAAGCTTGATCTTTTGGAAAATTTAAAAAGAAAGAAAGGAAGGAAGGAAGGAAGGAAGGAAGGAAGGAAGGAATCTTGGCACTTAGGAGCTGTATTTCTACTTGCAGAAAAGAGTGGTTGAAACCAATGAAGCAGAAGTTTAGAAACAAAGATAGGAGAGGGCAGAAGGAATAATTGCTTCTGCTAACCACAATTTTTGGATGTTTCTGGGGACACCGAAAGCCAGAGGAAGGGTAGTCCAACTACCCAACTCACAGTCTTTGCAAAGGAAGTGATGTCCTATTCCTGGATCGAGTCGTGTCTACTCTGCGGTTGGTTTTTCTGCCTTTGATTCCTCAGGCTAAGTTGCTTATTATCAAAAGAGTGATCCACTCCTTTATGTACCAGTTCTTGGTGATCTTCTTCTTGGATTTCCTCTCCACCTCTGGAGGAACCACAGTGCTGTCCCTCCTTGATCCTTGTTTATAAGCATCCGGTCTCCCCGTACCCCCACCAAAGAGCAGGATCTTCACACCTACTTCTAGAAGGACCCACCCATATTTTTTGAAATGTGTGATCACTGAAGATAGAAGTGAAGTGTTTCCACATAATTTCTACAAATCACTTCTAAGGATGTAAGTCTTCAGCTTCTCGCCTTAGGGCTCTCGAGTACAGAAAATCCCCTTTCACAGATCATATCAGGATTTTTCAAGAACAAACCACTGCACACATTTCTAAAACAGTGTGTTCCATACCTCATATATATTGTCTACGGTTCTCCAGAGAGTCATAATCAATAGCCTATCAACACAGATAAATACAGTAGAAGAGATGTATCAAAGAAATTGAATGATATAATCTTGACAGTCGAGAAATTCTCAGGGTGTTGGTAGCCTGAGATGCTGTATACAGCCAAAGTCTGATGGCTTCAGAACCAGGGGAGTTGATGGGAAGCTTCTGCTTGAGGCTAAAGGTACAAGAAGTGAGGGAGTTGCTGGCTTACGTCCTGAAGTCCAGAGATCAGAGAGCCTGGCATTCTCATAAGCAAGAGCAGAAAAGTCTGTCATCTCTAGAAGAGAGAGAGAAGTTTACATTTCCTATGCTTTTACTCTCTGTTCACAATCAGCCCATTGGATGGTGTCTACTCATGCTAAGACCCTTCTTTGCTCACTCTACTGAACTGCAGCCTGATCTTTAGAGACTTTTGTACACGCCTTGGTCAGGGCAATTATTCTAGCCAAACACAAAAGCACCCGGGTTTTCATCCAGGCAAAGAGGAATAGGCTTGGTGCATTCTAGATGAAGTATAGTTGGTGCTTCCCTAGTATCTGGAGTCCCTTCATCAGTGGAGGGACAAATGAGCATCACAGGCATCATCCTTTGTTAACATGTCATCCCTCACATCTCCTTGAATTACACTTGATCTCCAAATGAATCAATGAGATCCACTCATGGGAGAGTTATCATGTATTCAGTTGAAAGGCCTGTCCCCTCTCCACAGAGGAAGTATGATTCCCAGATGATGCGTTCCCACCTCTTGATATGCTAAAACTCAATGTTATGATGGAAAGTTAATAATACTTAAATGCCAATATAAGTTAGGTCTTATTTTCATATGATAAAAGAATAATAAATGTGATACAAATGTATTACACTCATATACACTAAGAAAAAGTCCAGAGAAAAATACTGTGCTACACCTACCGTAACATATTCTCAATGAAACAAGTAGGAAGTGTTTTTGACAATTAAGGTATTAATCTCTATAACTAGTTACATGCTTAAAACTGGTATTGATTGGTTGATGAATGGATGGATGAATTGAGAGATCTTGAAACAATCTTCTTGCATCTGCCTTCAAGTGCTGGGCTGACAGGCATGCTCTACCATGCCTGGGTAAACCTGGTAATTAAAACTATATTTTTTGTGGTTATTTTTACTGGGATTCTTTTTTGGCCAGATAAAACATCCTAAGTATTTAAAAATAAATTTCACACCATAATCCCATATGAAGTTGGTATGGATGTGTTCAGAGATCTAAAACCATCCCATATTCCTATAAGCTTCCTTCTAAAAAGAGAAAGAAAGAAAGGAAGAAAGGAAGAAAAAAGAAAGAAAATTGTTAAAGGGCTAAATGTGTTCATTATTCAAAGGAAAAAGACTGAGTTGTTTTATTGAATAAACTGTTCCTACTTTGAAACTTTGAAAAAAAACAAGGTAGATGATGTTAGTTCAAAAAGAAGTTGCAGACCGACCTTGTGTTTCACAGAGTTTGGTGGCGAGAAGCACTGACAGCAGCACAGTCTCAGGCAGGAGCAAGCCTGAGTGTGTTCCTATGATAGCTGACTAGAAGATGACATGTATAGGGCAGTCAGGACAAAAGTTACCAAGCTTAAAGGTATCCATTTTATATCATGCTAAAGCCAAAGAATCAAGTGTATTCCCAGCAGCACAATTGAATCATAAAACTCTACATGCCCATTCCAGTGGTTTTGTCTGTTTATAGTCTGCTGGGTAACATTGCAGGGGCAACTAACTAGGTTACTCAAGGCTGATGGGGCAATCGCAGAGGTTATATATCAAGATGGTTGCTAAGCAGAGCCAATACATCTAACTAGCTCTTAAAATCTTAGAGTGTCATCTCCCACCACACACACCTTTTGCAATAGGCGCTGGGCCTGGAAGGGGTTTTACCTTTGTGTAGCGATGTTCTGTGAGACCATTCATTTGGCTTGACAGCAGTATCCACGTCAACAGAAGAGACTTACACACCAAAACAGACTAAGGACATGACGGTAAGGGAAAATAACAATCTTTGATTTCCCACCAGTAACCAGATCAATGATCAGCATCTTCCCTTTAGAAGGAACAAGATCAAACAAGGAATTAATTCAAGTTTAACAGGTTCCAGACAAAAGCAGCCTGGGAATCTAAAGGTGTATGTAAGAGTGTTTAGTAGGGATTTATAAAGATAGATTTACTTCACCTCACAAGATACTATTGATGTCATTGTCGCTATGCTAGTCATTAAGCAAGGCTGGTGCTTTTAGAGTTCATCTCTAGTTTAATACACCTTACAGCGTCTTTTCTTCTTGTTTCAACTAAAACTTTTTTTGGTGTTGGGGAGGGAAACTAAGCATACCCAGGGGCATTTCCACCTATCATTGTTATAAAACAAGATGAATATTTCCTAAAGTGTTCCTGACTATGCTTTTAACTTCTTGAGCACATGCTCCATCATTCTGAATACAGTATACCCCAGAAGGTGCTTGACATCTTTCTTCTTTAGCTATTCCCTGGAACTGAGCATGTGTCGCAGGATTTCCCCTGTCCAATTACATTAGTGCAGAGTAGGTCTGTGATTGAACAGGGAAAGGGAGGGAGACTGAAGAGTTACAGAGAGAGAGAGAGAGAGAGAGAGAGACAGAGAGAGAGAGAGAGACAGAGAGAGAGAGAGACAGAGAGAGAGAGAGACAGAGAGACAGAGAGAGAGACAGAGAGACAGAGAGACAGAGACAGAGAGAGAGACAGAGAGAGACAGAGACAGTGACAGACAGAGAGAGAATGAGAGAGGGGATGAGAGAGAGAATGAGAGAGAGACAGAGAGACAGACAGAGAGAGAATGAGAGAGAGGATGAGAGAGAGAATGAGAGAGACAGAGAGACAGACAGAGAGACAGAGAGACAGACAGAGAGAGGATGAGAGAGAGGATGAGAGAGAATGAGAGAGAGAGAGACGGAGAGAAATGGAAACACAGAGAGAGAGAGAGAGAGAGAGAGAGAGAGAGAGAGAGAGAGAGAGAGAGAGAGAGAGAGATTATCTCAGGGTAGGAGGAGGAGGAAGACGGCAGTGGATGTGGACCTGTGTAGTGTTTACCAGTCATAAGTAGCTATGATTTCATAAATTTAGAAATATTGAGATAAAGCTTTTATTATTATTAATTGTCTCTGAAATTCTTGCATTGGCATCTTGTAAATTGTGATTTTACTGATAAATCTGATTGATTAACTAAGCTTTAAGAGTCTTGATTCTACCAGGTAGTTAGGTGTTGAGTTGGTTGACTGTGGGGTGCGTGGAGCATTGCGTGGTAGCGAGAGGAACTTGGGGTCCCCCCTGCCAGAGAGATGACCTGGTGGGAGTCCTGTGGTTTGGTGTGGCTGGAGAGTTGGCAGGTTCATTTTTTAATATTTTCCCAAAGAAGCATGCTCATAGATGTGCTAACTCCTAACATGCTTTCCTAGAATACATACGTTCTGTAAATAAACTCCACACTTCCTTTGAGGAAGTTGTTTCCCTGGAGAGAGAGATTGCCTGTGCTCTCCTTCCTTGTTGCAGTGGATAAACCCCTTTCTGTTCTTTTATGTCTAGTTTTGGCTCCATATGTGCTGAGAGGTGAGTTCACCATGTATGATTACAAACACAGCAGTAGCTATCAGGGAGGAACAACCAACCATCCAGTAATAGGATAGGGTTCCTGAGTACTTCCCCCAAGGGATCATGAAAGAAACATTTTAGACCATCTGTGGGCCTACCAGATATTTTCTTTACCCTATCCAGGACATAAACTATGGCCACACAGCTAGACTTCAAGAGGATAAATGGAAATGGAGTTATAAGGGTGTCCTTTCATTGACTGTAGCTGTACAAGGTAAGGATTCACATTTTGGGTATGGACAGTATCAGTGGCAAGTGACCCCAGGACATTCATCTGTGACAGCCATGTCAGCCATGTGATTATGCCAAGTGTTTAGGCTCATTCTTGGGTGGTGTATTCTGGTCACTATCAATCTCTTATGGATACACCTGTATCACACTGAGCTCCTTAAGATCTTTGACATGGGCTCTCTTGGTAGGACTGATGATGAGATCAGTAGACTACATTCTTGCTTGCCACAGTGACATCCACAGTATATGTACTTAATGTGCTGCTCACTCGCAAGTGCCTCTGACTCACGGCATGGATTGTATGATCCGCACAGCTATGCCCACTGACTGCTCTGTTTGCTCTCCACTTCAGGAAAGTGTAAGTGACAGATTATACCACATCAGCAATCAAGAAATGTACCCCACCATCAATGGACATGTGTGTCTACCATACATATTCATGTATGGAAATCATCTTCTCTTGAGGATATAGGATCTAAGATACCACAGTGCATCCACGCTTGTGGGATAGTTTAATAGGTAACCAGGAAATACCACAGCCCACAACTCAGGAGCCAGTCTGTTCCGTGGCTGTAGAGTTCACATCACTGATTAGAGCAGGAAGATACGTCAGAGTAGATTGTATTGACAAAATAAACCATCCACACACACCCTTTTCCAGACTGACCAGTTCCTACTGTCACTCTGTAGGTAATGGTCAATAATTCCAATTATGGTAGTGTGTTATACACCACTTCTGCTGGTGTTCTAGGGAAGGTTTGCCTAGCTTGAGTTGTTTATAAAGCTGTACCCAAAAATGTAGTGGTTATACTTTCATCCTTATTCTTGACAGAGAGCCCACTTTATACACTGCTGGTGACATCTAACTGCACAGCATTCCTGGTACCCCAGCTATCTCAATCCTTGACTTTCACGTATTCCTTTCTGGGTAAAATCCTGTGTCATTCCCTTTTTAGTTGGCCAATGTACTGGGCATTGGCATTGGGCTGACTGAAGAATAAATGTCCACCAGTAATGCGTGGTCCTACAAATGCCTGCACATCATTTATCATGTAAGTGTGGGGAGGTTTTGGTGTTGATGTTCTTGTTTTGATCTAGTACTGCATCTAGAATCAAATAAGTTTGATCCATAGAGACCACTCCTAGGTACTTTTTGTACAGTCCACAGCCTAGACTCTCATGGGAACTGACAGCCTAATTCTTGCATGCATACTTGAGTGAGCTAATGCTCTGCTCAATCATGGCAGACAGTCTCATCTCCACAAATTAGCATATCATCTGGATAATTGGACCAGAAAATCAATAGAGATTGAGAACAGAGGAGGATCCAGGCAACCATGACAAGACATATTGTAGTGTTGAGTGGATACCTGGAATGCTAAATGGCCACAAATGAATCCTTTAAAAGGCATTTGCTGGGGCGGGAGAGGTGGCTCAGCGGTTAAGAGTGCTGACTGCTCTTCCAGAGGTCCTGAGTTCAATTCCCAGCAACTACATGGTGGCTCACAACCATCTGTAATGGGATCTGGTGCCCTCTTATGGTGTGTGTCTGAAGACAGCTACAGTGTACTCATATAAATAAAAATAAATAAATCTTAAAAAATACAAAAAAAAAAGGCATTTGCTGAATCTAGGACAGAGTAAATATGACCAAAGAAGGCCTTTAAAAAAATACCTAAGTGATGTTAGGCACTGCCGGATGGATAGGACCTTCCATCTGGCCAAGCCAAGCTAGCTGAGGAGTTACAGGTGGGTAGAATTACTAACTGTTCCCTACTCCTATCTCTTATGTCCTATCTATTATGCCACCTGGCAGCTCGTCTTGCCTGAGATTCACCTTCTTAGGGTCAGGATGTCTAGCAGGGTGTCACGTGCTCCTTTAACTTTACCTTTGCTATTAAAAGTTCTAGTCTATATTTTCCCCTGGGACTCTGTAGTGTCCCTCTGAGTAGAATAGCCTCCCCGAGACAGTCTTTGAAAAGGCCCAGAAGTCAGCACCCAATACCTAGTGGTTGCGTTCGATTTTCCTCTTACTTTTCATTACCCTTTGGAAATTCCACACAGTGCGTTTTGATCTTAATCTCTTTCTCCCCCAAACTCCTCCTAGGTTCAGTCGTCCTTTCCTACCCACCCAACTTTGTGTCCTCTTTTTTTCTTTTATTCAAATGCTTTTAGGTTTATCTTAAGTTTATTAATGTTTTTGCCTGGATGAGTTTGGAGGTCGGAAGAGGGTGTCAAATCTCCCTGAAATCCGAATCACTGATGTTTGTAAGCTACCAAGTGGGTGCTGGGTCCTCTACAAGAACAGCCCCCATTCTTAACTGCTGAACTGTCTCTCCCATCTCATTTTAGTTTTATTTTAAACACATCAAGTACAGTTGATGCTGTCTGTACGTTCTTGGATGTCTGGTCTTCCACTGGAGCATGGTAAACCCACCGGGTGCCATAGTTGTAAAGTACAGTGATTATCCTTCTCTTAGGAGCTGTCATTTGTCAATAGCTCCTTAGTTAGGGGTGGGACTTCCTGTTCACCTTCCTTCTCAGTACTGGGATTTTGTCCGCCTGCAGCTTGCTCAGGTCTTGTGCACGCTCTCTCAATTGCTATATGGAGTTGCCCTATCATGTCCAGTCCTCCATGATCTCTGGCTCTTACAATCTTTCCATTCCCTCTTCCAAAATTATCCCTGAGCTTTGAAAGGAGGTGGGTAGGCTATAGTTCTTTCCCAGTTCCAGAGGGGACAATTCTCCCTTCATCCTGTTGGTCTCACTGTTCTTGGAAAACTAGTATAAATTTTGCTCCGATGCTCTTGTGGTTGAAGGACCAGTAAGAGTGATTCTCAAATGAGACCTGTTAAAGCCCTCATTCTGATACGATGCTGGCACTCCCTTAATTAGGAGGGGTGGGAAGAAACGAGTCCTTGTAACTGTGGAGGCCAGCTTCTAGCTCTTCCTAGATACGGATGAATGGAAGGGTTGGAGTTATTGCTTAAGCTGAAGCTCTTTGCCCAAGTCTACCAAACTTGCACAAGGCTTTTGAAACTGTCTTTTCTTTAGCAGGCCAGCGCAATGCAGCCCATGTCACACCTGCTTCATATCTTAACCAGCTTCTAATTTCTTCAGTTTCCCACTTTAAATTTGTTTCTTTCTCTTATCAGATTTTGTGACAAGACACTCCCTGTCCCAAAATTGCACCAGCCTCACCCACATGATAAACATCACTTCCAGCATCTTGACTGAGAAGGGAGAGAACTGCACCAGGGGTGTTTCCAAACACTGTTGTCTATTTTATGCCAGCCATGAAACAAGCCTTTTCAGGTCCTGGGAATACCTGGGAATAAATGGCTTCTCCAGTGGCTAATCATTGCAGAATATTTTGCATAGTTTTTCTGTTCTATAGGGTAGCTCTTCTGAAGGACTACTTATTTAAATATGGAGTCCAAGAGATGTAGAGTTTAGCATTAGATTATCTAAGGGCACAGTTTGACAGAGAGAGAAGGAGAGAGAAAAAAAGGGAGAAAGAGGAGGGTAGGGGGACAATGAGGGGAGAGAGAGGAAGGGAGGGCAGAGGGGAAAGGGGAGATTCTCTTCTATCTGTTTTAAGTGCCACGAAGACTGGAGGACACCCATCCTTTCTGAGAATGTGTTTTCCTCACTCAGTCCACTAACTTACACCAAACTCCTCCTGACATACCTTCACAGACTCACTCAGAAATCCCCTTTACTAAGGCTCTCTCAGCTGTCATTCTGTGCTGCAGACAAATTTATAACTTAAATTAACCGCTGTATTCATTAAGAGAAATAGATGAAGTTGAAAATTCTCATCATTACCATGGTGGATTTGGGGAGTAAAATTATTTTCATTGCTATTTCATAACTGTGATTCTGCTACTGTTATGAATCATAATGTAAATATCTGTGTTTTCCACTGGTTTTAGGCCACCCTTGTGGCCTAAAATGAAAGGGTCATTCCACTCCCCAAAAGGGTTGCGACCCACTGGTTGAGAACAGCTGCTGTAAGAGGAAGCATACCAGGTGTTCCTCTGATTAGTAGCAGGGCGGGTGTGATGAAGAATGTGGAGGCATGCCAGAATTTTCACTCACCTGAGAACACTGTTTTTCTTTTCTCTTTTTATCTTCTTTAAACCACTGTGGTACTATTATTAGTATTGATGGGCACACAATTGTTCATATGTGTAACTTTTAAGACAGGCACATAGATGCTTATATTACTTAGTGTTTGTCTACAGACAGCAGACCTTTTCATTTTATTCTGACTATGAAACTTTCATCAAACCACTTTCCTCCACCCCCGAGAAAGGTTTCCATGTTACCTGTGTGTATCCCAGACTGGCTTCAAACTCCTTAAGTACCTTAAGTACCTTGAACATCTGAGCTTCCTTCTTCCACCACTGAGAGTTTGGGATTGTAGCCACCCAGCATCATGGCAGGGTTACACAGGGCTATCATACCCAGGGTCTGGCACATGCTTGACAAGTACTTTGTGAGCTGAAATACACCCCTCACTCTCAGGTTGACTTCTTTTGTTTTTTCTTATTTATTTATTTATTTATTTATTTGATATTTTCTTTATTTACATTTCAAATGTTCTCCCTTTGTCTGGCTTCCCCTCTGAAAAACCCCCTATTCCCTCCCCTTGCTCACCAGCCCACCCCTCCCACTTCTGGCCCTGGCATTCCCCTACACTGGGACATAGAGCCTTCTTAGGACCAAGGGCCTCTCCTCCCATTGTCGACCTCTTAATGAAGTAACATACCGCTGCTCTGTCTTGTTAAAAGCAGTGCTTACACAGAAATTTGGAGAATTTTATAGTTTATTGATATAATGAGTGATCCTCTCCTGCGACTCTTCCAGTGCGGACTTAACATTTCCCATGGTTATTTTACTGGAGGGTCTGTGCTGGTTAAACATTGTGAACTTGACACAACCTAGAGGAGGGGGAAACCTCAATCAAGAAAATGCCTTCCTCAAATTGTGTGTATGTCTGTGGCCATTTCCTGATTACTGATTGCTGTGGGAGTGATACCCAAGGGCAGGTAGTTTGGGATGGTGTAAGAAGGCAGGCTGAACAAGCCGAGGGGAGCGAGGCAGCAAGTAGCATTCCTCTGTGGTTCCTGCTTCAGTGCCTAGTACCTGCCTGGAGCTAGCAGTCTGGTTTATTTCAATGACTGACCTCTGAGCTTTCCTCCCCTAAGTTGACTTTGGTATGTATGTATGTATGTATGTATGTATGTATTTATTTATTCATTTACATCATCGAAACAGGAAGCAGGATCATTTCTAATTTACTGGTACTTTACAATTCACCCACTGGCATTGATATGCAAAGAACAATTCTCTTAGTGTGAATGGCCCTGTGCCCATGACCTGGGCTTTCAACCCCTGAGGCTTATATGTGTTTTCCGAAATGGTTGTTTTAGGAGTACGAGTAAGATGAGACATAGTCACAGGTGTTTACAAGGTAAAGGGAAAGTGGATTTTATGACACCTTGATTCTGCTCATGGCCTGAGGGAGCTTCTAATGGAGTAACACAGGCTGACGATTTTAGAGAAGAGAATGAATGTGGAGCTTCAAGCAGCAGGAAGAGATGGCTGCCATGGATTCCACAGAGATGTCACTTTTGACCCCGAGGGAGTATTGGAGGGAACGGTGTGGCGAGGGTAGGTGAGCCAGGAGTTTGAGTCAGTTCATATTTGATGGTTTTGATTCTCTGAGTGATGTAGGAGACAAAGCTATGTTCTGTGGGGACTAAGGTTGGGGATCAGTCTGGGAGAAAAATATGAATGCCTAGTCATCGAGAGCATTATCACAAGAGAAAGGTTGGTAGCTTGGAGCATGGCTGGTCCTGATATCACTAAGTGTCATGCATTATCCTATGTGTCCACCTCCAGCTTTATCCTTTCTGATGCATGTAAACAACATATATGTATTTATGTGTGCATACATATGCATATATGTGTATGTATATATATATGTAGATAAATATATATTCATAGTACTTATGTTGTGTTTAATATCTTACTCATTTTATTCTGGTCAGTGTAAATTTCTCACTGTTAGAATATAAACTACATATTGTCTCTTCTGATTTCTGATGCGGTCTTCATGCAGACTGGTACAGAGTATGCACAGGCACTTGTTTGTTGGTGAATATCTGACCTGCAAGCCGTCAGTGAGCGCAGAGAATGGCGCTTCTCAGAGACTCCACAATCCAGAGGCATCAGTGAGAGCAGAGAATGGCGCTTCTCAGAGACTCCACAATCCAGAGGTGGCTTCCCTCAGCAGAGCTTAGAGAAAGAAGTGAGAATTGGTCTGAGACTTGGATAAAGAATTTGCTAAGTAGATGCTGCTGAAAAACAGGACCTGGGATGCTATTGAAGTTGTTAGGGTCAAACCCTGAGTCCTGGTGCCTTTAATAGACCTAGTTACTTATCCTCAGTAGGCCGGTGAAAGAGACAAATGGCACTGAAGAGCGGAAGGGGGAGAGTTTTTCAAGGTATACGCTTTAGAAACAGGGCAGGCGGTGGGGGAAGAAAGAGGCCCATTGGTCTTCCAAGTCCATCTTCAGGATGTGCTGAGCCCTATTTGGCCCTGGTTTGGGGCCTTGAGAGCAAACTCGAGCCTGGCTCGAGTTTTGTAAACTGTCTCAGTCGCTTCCGTACTCAAGTGACTCAGCACAACCTGCTTAAGCCTGCCTTTGCCTAGCTCCTGCTGACTAGAGTAACTTTGTTGGCTCCATCAGTGACCCCATACCCTTCTTCAACTTTCCCTTCCCCTATGTCATCTCACCTCAGCACAAAACTCGACCTCCTCTCTCAGCCCTTTATAAAGAGAAGATTGATACATTAAAACGAGTTCCTGCTTTGACAGACTCCCGGCTCAGGGTGGTTATTCTCCAGGAGGCAGGAGATCTGAGCCGCGACACTCACCATCAGGCTCAGCCCGGAGAGGCTCGGCTGGACCGGGTTCTCATCCTCTCGCTTGGTTCTGCTGGCAGAGAGCCCGGCAAGGACGAGGTTTGAATAGTGGGCAATCAGAAGTCAGCAGTGCAGGACAGTGTTCGTCTTGCTCATCATTGTCTGCTCTTGAGTCTCTCCTACAAGGGGAGACTGGCACTTCACTGACTGACCCATCTCCCAACCCCAGATCTACAAACAAGACAATGAAACTCTGAAAGTGCTAGAAGAAAACAGAGGAAATACTCCAAGATACATGTAGAGGCAAGGAGAACTTTCCGAGAACTTGAGTGTCTCAGGAAATCATTGCAAGGACTCACCAGTGGGATTGCATGACATTAGAAAGCTCCTGTAAAGGAAACAACTAAGTGAGCAAAGAGTCAGCTTGCAGAATGGGGGAGGACCTTCATACATTCGTGGAGCGGGGACTAGTATCTAAATATGTAACATAATAAGAAAAGATAATACCAATAAAAATAAGGAATCCAATTAACATGTGGAGAAATAAAATTGCAGAGCCACTTCAAAAAGTGAAGAACAGAGAACCAACCGACAAACTAAAACCCCTCAACATCAGGCATGAGTGAACTGCAAATAAAAGCCACATCTCTGTCAGAATTGCTGTCACAAAAAACAAACAACAGCTGGTGAGGCCATGTAACATAGTCGCTGATTGGAATGTAAAGTAACATAGACACTATGGAGCTTGGGATGGAGTTTCCTCCAAAAGTCCTACAAAGGATAACAGGTGGAAAACATCAACATAAGGAGAGAAACTACACCCTAGAAGAAGCAAGAAGGTAATCTTTCAACAAATGCACATAAACCTAATTCCACCTCTTACAACAAAAACAACAGGAAGTGACAATTACTTTTTCTTAATATCTTAATATGAAATTTAATATTACCAACATATCCTAATTGATTGAAATCCAAAAATATGAGGAATTAGAAATTTGTTGACTGTCATCCAATGGTCTCTCTAATTTGGTAATTGGAGAAATAGGTCCAATATTGTACAATCCATATATACTTTTAGCTTGTTTGTTCGTGACAGTGTCTTGCTGTGTACAAAATAAGGGTCTTGAAATCTTGCTTCTCCTATCTCAGCCTCTCTATTAGTAGTATTGCTTATTTCATGTTTTTACACTATACTATGGTTTTCAGAATAGCTTATATATTTAAAAAGTATTTATATATTCAAAAGAAACATAGACAATTAACTTGGGGGGTGGCTCATAAGAGGACAACAAAGAGTGAGACTGAATGCTTTGCTTGACGTTTGTAGCTCTTGTATCAAGTTTGAAGAAGAGGACTTTACAAGTTACTCTTTCTCTGAGATGAATGCTTTTCCAAATTACCACAGCCAATGAACCAGATTCTTACCCTCACCTAATGTCTGTGCCACCCTCTAAGCAGAACCATTGTTCGTTGAAACAGTTGGTGAATGACTTTATTGATAGACCATCTTAATACACACACCATTTTTTAAATGAATGTAACCTGTTCTCTGTGGGCTGAAAATAAATTCACTCACTCAAGTCAAATAGCTTTGACCATAGCAGGAAGTCTGTATCCAAAAATTGTGCCTACAATTCATTTCTTGGTGCAGCAGAACTATCAACTCTCAGCTTAGCTACAATGGAGGTAAAATCCTTTGGTGATGTGAGGGTCATTGAAGTACAGCCTTATTACAATGAAATCCAATGTTGAAAAATTGTTCTTATTTGGGGCTTGTACCACAGTAAGAGCCAAGATTTTAAGCTCTAATAAATACAAAACAAGCAAACAAACAAAAAGACTTTATTTATTTATGTTCATTTAAGAAAATATTAGTAGTGATGGATTATTTTGAAATATACAATTAATATGTTTGGAGTTATTTAAAATTTATATTGAGAAAAATGTATGTATTTTCAGTATCGCTGTAGACAAGCATCTACATAAGACTGGTAAATTGATTGTTTTATATCAAACAACTTTTACAATACTCATTTTTATTGTTATAATATTTTATAAATTTTAAAGTATATGAACAAAAAAGATATTGTAGATATTGAAGGGGGGTCTCTGGAAGGACTTGAGGTACAAAAGGGAAACAAGAATGTGATTTAATTCTATTTACTTAAAATATGTTTTTAAATGTTAACAAATTCAGATAAATTGAAATCATAACTTTTCTCATCATAATGCAATAAAAGTTAAAAAAAATTTTAAAAAAAAAGAGGAAGAGAAAAAATAACTATATGGTACAGCTACATTATTCCTGGTACTCAGAACAGCCGAAGTCAGCACAGGACAGACACACTGGTTATTCATGTTCACTGAGGTGATGTTCATGGTAGCCGACTTACAAAATCAGCACTAAGTGTGCACTAAAACAGGAACGGATGAGAGGAATGTGGCGTTGTGTACACATTGGAGTTTTATTTAGTCCCAAGTAACAAAATCATGTCATTTGCAGGAAAGTGGACAGAAGCTGATATTTATTAATATGTTCAATTAAACAAATTAAATTAGATCCAGATTATATCTTTCTTCATAGATGATACCCAGATTTTACACACACACACACACACACACACACACACACACACACACACACACTATGAAAATATAAGGAGGACTGTTTAAGAAGAGAAAGAGCTTCCAGTGTTGGATAGGTCGACCTGCAAGCTTTGGGGTCACTGAAGATGAACCCTCTTTTCTATAAGCAGCTTTAGACCCCACCTCCTACATCCGGACAGTAGAGTAACCTTTAAGAAAGGAGGGAATGAGAAACACACGTGCCCTTCCCTGAGATTTAGAATATGGTATAAAAGGGACCAAGATGGTGCTTCGTTAAGTCCCACTATGGAAAGCCATTCCTTCCTGGTAGCATGATTATTTTAAGACTTTTATTTTTTGTTTTTTTTGAATTCTCTCTAATATTTTCTATTACATGAGTTCTGAATGAAAGAACAAGATCCGAGGTGTTCCTTTGACACGGGATAAGAAACATCACATTCTAAAATTGCTGGAAACGTAAGAGTTCAAGTATGTATAGTTCCTTCCCTTAAGAGTTAATCCGTCTGGGCCTGTTATTCACGTGGCCAGAAGACCACTGTTCAGGAAAGCTGATAGCTATCCCTCAGTGAGATAGTGCCCTCAGGCATCTCAGGGCCCCTCTCTGCCTGAAGACACTCCAAGGTGGGAGGAATAGCTATCCCTCAGTGAGATAGTGCCCTCGGGCATCTCAGGGCCCCTCTCTTGAAGCACTTGCTTAGCAGCCTTCGCTGATGAATGTTTCTCTTTCCTGAGGTGTAACTCAGAAAATGTAGGTTTTCCTTTATCCCCACGCTATCTCTCTTCTTTGGACTCCTGCCAAAATCCTAAGCGTGTTTGCCATGCCCCTCTGGGCACTCTCACTGTATAGAGAAACCTCCCACTCTGTGGCTGTCAGAACTATTGCAAGCTTAAAGAGTGTGGCTTTCTCTGTTCTTTTTGTTCCTTCCTCTTTCTGGGAGCTGCTGAGATTTATGATTTTTCTACTCTGTTGTTTTTTCTCTTAAACTTTGATGGAACTGACCATGAATTTCCTTCTGAGTTCATTTTTAAGTTATTTTGTCTGTGAAACTAAACCTGCAAAAGGAGGTCCATGATCCCTGGTAACACGGGAAGGGAGGCAGGCGGGAGAGGGTAATGCTGAGTGAATATGCTCAGTGTAATTTATATATTTTGGGAGAAATCTCATGAAAGAAAGAATCGTACATGAAATAATATTATAGCCTTAGTTAATATTCTTTCCTTGTCGGGATGGGTGACAGCTCTTTTACCCTGACTTATCATGTGTAGCTGAGAGGGGAGCAGTCACATATATCCTTTAAGTTCCAACAGGTTAGACCAGATAGGACATGCCAAGATGCCTTCTCTCTTTCTTACTGAATTCCTGAGCTGAGCAGAAACAGGCAGTCTCATATTCTTCCCCGGTGGATAGAGGTCTCTCTCCTCCTCAGCATCGGATTTCCACAGTGCAGGATGTCCACTGTGCTAGCTACTGTCTGAGTCATTGGCCTCATCTTGTATTTTCACCCACCTCTTTAACATGATTTCATGTGTTCGTATTTACTCTGCAGCTGGATATTGTCTTACTAGAGCTCAGAAGCTTTTCTGCCAGGGGCAGCAGTCTTTGCCTGGGTGTATTTGCTTTCACTTCCTCCCCTCCTCCTCCTCGTCCTCGTCCTCGTCCTCGTCCTCCTCCTCCTCCTCCTCGTCCTCCTCCTCGTCCTCGTCCTCCTCGTCCTCGTCCTCCTCCTCCTCCTCCTCCTCCTCCTCCTCCTCCTCCTCCTCCTTCAAGCCTCTGGCTCTTACAGTCTTTCTGCCCCACATTCTGCAATGTTCCCTGAGCCTTAGGGGTGAAAAGAAAATAAACTTTTGAATGAACAGAGGTTCATTGCAGAAATCAGAGAGCAAATGTGAAAATCCCCAGAACCAAGTGAAAATGAGAATACAACCTATTAGAACATTGTGGACACTGCCAAAGTCGTTCTTCAAGTAAAGCTTATAGCTCAAAAGGGTTCATGTTAAACAACAACAACAACAACAGAGATATCTACAATTAAGGAACCCCATGATGCATCTCAAGATCCTAGGTAAACCTGAATATGTGAACAGAGTGTTGTATACCAAGATGTCTTTTTGTTGGCTGACACTCATGATATATAACAGCAGGAAAAAAAATGTTGCATAGGAATATATTCCTAGCGTACCACACATCGACAAAAAAGAAACAGAAAAGACTCAAGCACACAGCTCTTTAAACAATCATATTTTAGTTTTACCAAGCAACATAAAATTCAGTATTCCAATGTTGTCCAATGTTGTAATGATCCAATTTTATGTTTTCCTTTAGTCTCTTCCTGTTTGGTGCCTCAGAAGTTATAAGAAGATAACTTCTTCATAGAAGATGCCACTACTTCCTCAGGCCACTGAAACCTGCAAACCACAGTGTCTTACCCCAGGCTGTACTTATCCCATTTTCTTTGTTATTTTTTCCCACGCACCAGGCTCCCCTTCCCCTTCAGTTGGCTGTCTCTGGAGGAACAGAAATTCTCACCCTGTGTCTTCTCCCACTCTCTTCTATTTAAAGCAGACACAGTCTCTTGAAATTGCTTTTCCTATCCTTGTGTGTGAACTACCTCCTTGGATGTAGATAATTCTGGAGTTTTATAACTGAGGACTATTTCCACCCTAAACCATTTATAAAACTCTTTTCTGAAATAGAAAACACAAGGAACTAACCCAGATAGAAGAGAAATCAAATATAACTTGGGTCCTTGGCTTGGCAGAGAATTGAACTTCTGGATGTTTGAAGTATGATGAGTGTACATGCTGTCTCCTTTGCTTCTTTTTCTTGGATTAGTTTTATTATTTTGACATTGCTCACCACAAAACAGAGTCTTTTTTTTTATTATTAGATGTTTTCTTTATTTACATGTAATTTTCTCCTTTCCCAGTTTCCCCTCCAAAAAACAAAGAAACAAACAAAAACAACAAAAACAAACCCCTGTTGCCTCCCCCCTCCCTATGCTTGCCATCTCACCTTCTCCCATTTATTGGCCTTGGCATTCCCCTACACTGGGGCACAGAACCTTAACAGGGCCGAGGTCCTCTCCTCCTATTGATGATCA
>NW_022196891.1:63908811-63978681 GCF_008632895.1 Mastomys coucha
GTTTCTGTTGGTAGGATTCTTGCATTTGCCTTTCGCCATGTCTTGATTTTTGGTGTTAGATGTTCTTAGTGTCTCTGACTGGAGCTTGTCCTGTCCCTGCCGCCCTGCAAGTCCCCTGAGACTCGTGGGGCCTGTGCCTCCCAGCTCTGCTCCTGTCTTAGAAACTCACCAGAGAGAAAATGGCGGCTCTCACCTGAGTCTCTGGGTTAAGGCGCTCCCTTGAGGTTGGCCCTCCACTTGCAGGGAAGGGGCAGAGAAGGTCACTGATCCACCTCTGTCTCTAGGAAGCTGAGAGGATCCTGTCCCTGCCGCCTTGCAACTCCCCTGCGACTCGTGGGGCCTGTCCAAAATGGAGTCTTGTTGCTATTTCTCTTCAGCTTAGTTTTCACAAGCCCAACATGGCTGTAGTACAGTGTATGATGTCAATGCTTTCCAAATCCAACAGCATGAGTAACTTGTCAGGGCATAAATGATTAAATAGTTTCCCTTAAGGAAAATGATCTTGGTATTAGAAGCTTATTCACTTGAATGAATTGAAACAAATAGTGACTTGTTGGTGTAGATTTGAGGACCATCACCACACTTTCTGTGTTGCTCTTAATAGGGTTGTATTCCAGTTTTATTTCCTGTATTTTGTAAAACTTTGTGTGCTTTGTCTCCCTGTCTCCATTTCTCCCACTCCCTATCTCTGTGTATGTTCTACATATATTTCTACACATAGATATTATATTCCATTTATTTCTTGGATGATGGGATTCTGAGGCATAGAATGTGTAACACTCATCTATATTGTAATGATATAGGTGATGAAATGAAAGTCAAGAAAAAGAACTGTAAGTAAAAGTATTATAGTATGGCAGCTGATGTCTAAAAGAATTGAGCCAGTATTCAGTCAATACACATTCTAACTAAATTTCCCCATATCGTGAGCACAATGTACTGGGTTTTGTTTCTTTATGAAAAATAACCCCCAAATAAACAGTGAGTTAAACATGCATTAAAATAGCAGAGTTAGTTACAAATCTTTGCATCTCAGGTTTTTAAAAATAGTCCATACACTGGAAGACAACCCTACAAGCAAGGTGGTTCCCTACAGTTGGTTTGGACAAAACTATAATGCTTCTGTTACAAGTACAAATAGCACTTTTTGCTTTTTCCTGCTTAGGAAGAAGTCTTATTACCATCCTGCTTCAACGTAACCTCCTGAGAACTGCGAGGGGTGTGGATTCTCTTCTCATCCGCTTTTCAACCAGCCGAAGGGACACAACAGTATACAAAACAACACAGGGCGGTGCTTCTCAGCTGTCTGCAGAGGGCAATAGGTATGGGTATCCTAGGATATTATGAATGTGTTAGGCCCCTGCTCCTGGGGAGGGAGTCCTCCTGGACCCACCCCCTCGCTGGTTGCACTCTAATTCACAAGTTTCCTTAATGGTCACTACCGAGCCGGAGATACTTTGTTTCGCTTGCTAATGTGTCTTTAAGTAAAACTAGTTTGGAAGCACTAGTGTGAGAAGCTCTAGTGTGAGATGCAAGGTTAAGTACCAGCCAAGGCTCTGTGGGTGCTCACCTCCATCTGCTTTCTGTCCTGGAGGTGGCATCCATCCTTCTTGGGCATGTGTAGTGATGTGATTACATAGGTAGGGATGGGCCACATTCTGTGTTAGGAAGAACTTAATTTACTTAATTTTGTCTATACTTTGTAGTGATCTTTCAACGGTTACTTTCTAATTAGGTAGCATGTATTTTTTTTTAAGATTTATTTATTTATTTCATGTATATGGGTACACTGTCGCTGTCTTCAGACACACTAGAAGAGGGCATAGGATCCCTATTACAGATGGTTGTGAGCCACCATGTGGTTGCTGGGAATTGAACTCCGGACCTCTGGAAGAGCGGCCAGTGCTCTTAATTGCTGAGCCAGCTCTCCAGCCCAGATAACATTTTTATAACTGAAGTTTGATTCACTTATATTCAGAGACCCACAGAGAGAGATTATGCACAGAGACAGAGAGAGATAGAGGGAGACAGAGAGAGACAGAGACAGGAAACAGAGACACAGAGACACCTTGGAACACACAGCTCTAAATGTGCTGTCTCTATCAAATTCCCTCCCCCATTCCAGAGATCAGGGAACCCTGTGGAAGAAAAGCCAGAAAGACTCTAATAGCCAGAGGGGGTGGAGGACACCAGGAGAAGGTGGCAATCTAAATCAATTGAGCAAAACTCATAGGAACTCAGAGACAGTAGCAATATGCCTAGGGCTTACATAGATCTGCACCAGGTTCACGGTGTATGTATTATGATTTTCAGCTTTTAGTTCTTTTATGTGACATGTGCATGGGAATGAGCAGATCTGTGGTTCCTGCGACTTCTCTTGGGGCTCTTTTCCTTCTGTAGGGTTGCTTTGTCTAATTTTGTTGTAGAATGGAAGGCCAAGTAAGCAACCCTGACAAGATCACCCCTCAAGGATGTCAGGATGCTTGAGCCTGCCTTAGACTGCTCTGATGATGTTTCCTAGAGAGATGTGCTTCCAGAATAGCTCCAGAAAGCTTCTGACCCCAGATGATCCCAATTCATCCAGCTTTACAGACTGATCCAGGCAGGACTTCACTTAAGCCTGAACTTTCTCAACACAAAGAGACTGGACAGGGAGGAAACAAAATAGGGAGCTTAGGCTCAGGGATTTCTATCTTTCCTTTCCTTTTCTCTACCCTTCTTTCTTTCTTAGATAAAAGGAAGGGGTTGAGAAAAAGGGGGTATAGAATTATCTATCATATGGGAATAATAAAATAAAAGGTAGATTATTGAATATACTTTTTAACTTAGAGGTATTGCTATTCTCAAATAATGCTATTTTGTTTACATTGATAAAGATTGTTGTTTAAGGTGTTCATTGGTATGAATCTTTGTATATTGATACAAAATGTAAGTCTAATTTTGTTACAACATAATGTATGTTTCAACTCTTGTATAGGTATTATGACTATACAACTCATTTAGAAGTATAAGGTTTAGTCTTTCTAATAGCTGCTATTGCAAACTGCTAGAAATGGTTGAGAAATGAAAATTAGTGGTCAGATTGTCAAACTCATAGTCAAGTCAGATACTAGTCTGGATTATCACAGAAATCCTGGATTGAACAAATAATTGGTAGCTAGAGACAGGCAATGTTTGCTTGTTCAGATATGCTGTGAACAGATGGATGGTCTTCAAAAACCTCAGAGACTCACAGAATATGACATTTAAAGATTTTTTTAAAAAGCAATTTAAGTCTTTTTTTTTTGACATTGAGACATGTCAGTTCCTGGCAGCACCCATTTGACTGGGAAGAAGGTGATGAGCATCGAAGGATCTCCATTTGTAGATGGCTTCATTTGTGGCAGGCTAGCCACCAGGCAAAAGAAACTGCCCTAACTTCATCTGCAGACAGGATGCTAACCAGAACAGACAAACAGATGCAGGGAGGTCACTGTCCAAGCTCTGCTAGGATATTCTGGGCCAGATATTCTGGGCCAGAAGCCTGAAGATAGATGCTCCAACATTGTAGAGAATACTAGTGACAATCCGGATAGTCAGCTGTCTCTGTCATTTGTATAATTTTTGGAAGCTGCATCCTTGCACTTCATGCATACTCAGGTAATATTAATTCCTTCTCAGGCCACTGATGGGGTTGAAGACCAGATAGTTATAGTCCTATGATAAGCTTAATTTGTTTAGGATTTAAGATGTTATAGGTCTAAAAGGGTATTTTTAGGATGATAATACAAGTTAAGGATAGAGATTGAAATAGATATAAAACTCTAAACTCACCAGGATAGTATGTATAATAGAATACTTCTTCATGAGTTACCAAGTACAAAAAGACTGGACTTTTTGAATGTAACGCTCATCTAATTTTCATAATTGTTTCATAATTGTTTCTATCATATGCTGTTTATTATTATAAGAGAAAGGCTTTTTATTCAGACAAAAAAGGGGGATTGTTGAGGTTTGGTCTGTTGCTGTGTATGGCAATGCTAAATTCTGTACCTGAAGGTCTAGGTGCCTATTAGTTATTTCTCACATTTACCTGCTTTTGTTGTGCAAACCTTGTTTCTTAATGTAAAACTATTGGTTAAATAAAAATGGTCACAGCTAATTACTAGAAGGATTAGAGGTTGGCAGATTTTTGAGTTACCTGGTTGAGCAGGGCAGGAGGAGGAGGAAAAGAGAGCAAGGAGGGCAGAGAAAAAGGTGCCACGAGAAGAGATGGACCATGAGCACATGACCAGGAGAAACAGCAAGTATTTAGGGAATGCTGCTGTGGAGGTGGCCAGGCCAGCAGTCACACAATTAGAAAGGGGTGACCCCCCAGTAATTGTCAAAGCCAAATAAAATAACCATAGTCTAAGTCTCATTCATTTGTAGACTAGTTGGGGATACGTTTAAATTGGTTGTTCTACACAACTTTGATGTGATGGCTTTTGTTTTGTCTTGTTCTATTTTATTTTGTCATGTTCTGTTGTTATCTCTTAGGAGCCTGCTATTTTCTCATGAGAGACAGAAAGGGAGTAGATCAGGATAGGAGGGGAAGTGAGGAAGAAGCAGAAGGAGTAGAGGGAGGGGAAACTGTAACCAGAATATATTATCTGAGAAAAGAATCCATTTTCAGTAAAAGGGGAAAAGATTGTTGACATCCTCTGATTTACTTCTGCTTATTTGTTCTCTTTCGTATTGACTCTGTCTTCTTTTCTCAACATTTTCCTCTTCTGGCTCTTCATTTCACTTTTGTTGTCTTTCCTTTTACTCCCTGGGAACTTATCCTTTCTGTTTTATTCCTTCACTTAGTCTCCTCCTCCAATCATGGGTGATATGAATCAGGGCTTTCTGTATTCTGAGCACTCTTAAAATTTACTATGAATACTTGACTAACCATAGCAACTAAGAGAAAGTAAATTACCAGCTGAAAACCTTATTACAAGTGGCTATTGGCATTTTAATTTTTTTTTCTACAATTGAAAGTAGATTTTTTCATACCATATATTCTGATTATAGTCTTCCCTCCCTCAATTCGTTGAAGATCCTCCCCATCTCCCATCCCTTCTTAATCCTTTCTATCTCTCCTTAGAAAATAAACAAGTATCTTAAAAATAGTAATAAAATAGAGCAAAACCAAACAAACCAGACTAGAAACAAACAGAAGAAAAAAAGCCAAAGAAAAAGCGCAAGAAATACATAGACACAGAGACACACATTTACATACAGGAATCCCATAGAAACAACATAAAACTGGAAGCTATAATATACACATGAAAGATCTATAAAATAAAAAAGAAATACAAAATGTCCCGACAAAGCATTATGAGGCAAAGGACCTTTCAAAGATTCCATTAAGTTAATTTTGTATTGACTGTCTTCTGCTGGCCATGGGGCCTGCCCTTAAAGGTGGTTTATAACTCCAGTGAGGCTCCATTGGAGAGAACTCAGTTTTCACTTCCAAGTGGATTATCAGTTGTAGAGAGCTTCTGGGTTAGGAACTGGAGCATGTGTTCACTTCTCCTTTCAGCATCGTGAGCCCATCTGTCACAGACCCGTGAAGGCCCTGTGCATGCTGCCGCGGTCTCTGAACCTATGTCCCTAGGTTGTGCTACGTTTGGAAGAGCCCCTTTCTTTGGTGTTCTCCATCCTCTCTGGCTCTTACAGTCTTCGCATCTCCTCTTGCTTCCTCTTCCACAGGGCTCCCTTAGTGTTTGTGTGTATGTATGTGTGTATGTGTGTGTGGGGGGGTGGATATTGACTTTAGGACTAAGTGTTCCAAAGTCTCTCACTTTTTGCCCATTGTCAGGCTGTGGGTATGTGTATTTGTTCCTATCTGCTTCAGGAGGAAGCTTCTCAGATGATGGCTGAGGAAGGGACTGATCCTGAGTGTAGCTGAATGCCATTAGGAGTCATGTTATGAATACATTGTTTTTGTTTGTTTGTTTGTTTTAGCAGAAAACCAGTGTTTAATTTTCCCCTAGGTTTCTAGCCTATCTGGGCTCAGATTTTTGGCCACCCAAGCAGTGTCAGGGCTCCATGAAGTGGATCTTAAATCAAATTAGATATTGGTTGTTTACTCCCACAAGTTTTGTGCCATTATTGAACTAGCACATCTTGCAGTTGGGTCACCACTGGTGCGAGAAGTGTTTATCACTGGATGGGTGTCTCCTTTCTCCTTTGCTAGCACATAGAGTACCTTCCCGTACCATGAACACTAGTTCATAGGGGTGAAGGCTCTAGTTAGGCAATGCTCAACACCCTCATGGTCAGTGAGCTGTGTAGGTGTTGTATTCTATAATAGGGCATTACTGTCCATTTGTGGAGAGAAACCAATAGCTTTGCCAATATTCTGGATTATTTAGGGGATCCCATAGGGCCCCTTTGGTCATTAGTTGGATTAGATGCAACCCATTTCCAGCACGGGAAGCTTCATTTGGCGATGAAAGATGCCCAGTTGTAGAACCTCATGCCCCACCCACTCTGCCCTACTTGGTAATTCCATTTAGATCACCTTCATACGAGTATATATTTTATGAATCTTCTACAATATTAGGTTCATATGACCCTTTAAATGGCCCTATGTTTAAACATTTCCTTGCCATTAAAAGGTAGGAGGGGTACCTTTTAAATTTTCATTTACTGAATTTTCTGTTTTCTTGTTATTTTATACTTATCTACTAAAATTCAGTTATTTATTTTCTATTATTCTTTAGACTTACTGGGTTTTAGTTGCGTCTCATATCTTGTTGATTCAATCTTTGCCAAACTCTTCTCCTTTGAAGCCTGTGCCTTGAACTTCTTTCTTTGCAGACCAGGAAACCATACATTCCATCTCTGTAAAAACCAACGACCACAACATACAACAAAAATTACTTTGCTTTGTTGTTACCCTAGCTTTTAATTTTTTAAAATGTTTTGTCTTTTATATATGCACACACAGTATTTTTTTTAAAGATTTATTTACTTTATGTATATGAGTACACTGTAGCTGTCTTCAGGCACACCAGAAGAGGGCATCGTATCCCATTATAAATGGTTGTGAGCCACCATGTAGTTGCTGGGAATTGAACTCAGGACCTCCGGAAGAGCAGTCAGTGCTCTTACCCACTGAGCCATCTCACCAGCCCCCTAGTTTTTTAACTTTTAAACACTTAATTAGGCATTTATTTCTCCTCCTTATTGTCTTCCTCCATCCCTCCCAGTTTTTAATTTTTTATTAAATTATTTTACTTATTTCCATTCTAAATGTTGTCCCCTTTTTGGTCCCCCTCCAAGAGTTCCTCACCCCTTCTACTCCCCTTTGCCTCTGTGAGGGTGTTCCTTCCCCCATATCCCTTCCTTGGGGCAAGGACTGAAGGAGCTGAAGGGGATGGCAACCCCACTGGAAGACCAAAAATGTCAACTAACCAGACCCCTTAGGGTTCCCATAGACTAAGCCACTCTAGTTTTTGTTTTTGTTTTTTTTTTTTAAAAAAACACTAAGTATATTTTTTCCTGTAGCAGTATTTCACTCTTTTATTTATTTTTTGATAAAAGATGTTAATGTAATGGCTGCTTCTTTGCTCATCATTTTTCTTGGTGTGTACTTAAGATTTTTGTCTTTGTCCTTGGCATTATGAATTGTCATTCTATCTTAAACCTTTTTTTTTTTTTCAAAATTATGCATGCATCTGCAGAATCAGATTTAAAATAATGCCCATGAAATTCCCAGTCACTCCGTTAGAGCCTCTGTCAGCTGTGTCATCCTCTAGATAAGCACTCCAGAAATCAGGGTTCCACAGCTTCCCAAGTCAGCCCATGATCATAGAAGCTCCAGTCATCAGAATCATGTTCCAGACTCAGAGCAGAACTCCTTTTCTCTAGAACATTTTCTTATAAAACCTAGATTTGTCTTCTTAGACCACCCAGGATTAGTACATTTCTTTATGTGGTAATTCCCAAATGTTTGAAAAGCCAATGCTAAATTTCTCTTTTCTTGGTGACAATCCGGAGTAAAAATAGGAATAGGTTAAATGTGTATCTTTGAGGAGTTCTCTCAGCAATGGAGGAGGAGGAAATACTATTGGGGGTGTGGGGGAGGAAGAAGAATGAGGAGGAGGAGAAGAAGAAGGAGGAGAAGAGGAAAAGAAGGAGGAGAAGGAGGAGGAGGAGGAGAAGGAGGAGGAGGAGGACAAGAAGAAGAAGAAGAAGACGAAGAAGAAGAAGAAGAAGAAGAAGAAGAAGAAGAAGAAGAAGAAGAAGAAGAAGAAGGAGGAGGAGGAGGAGGAGGAGGAGGAGAAGGAGAAGGAGGAGGAGGAGGAGGAAAAGGAGGAAGACAAGAAGGAGGAGGAGGAGGAGGAGGAGGAGGAGAAGCGTACTGACTTGCATCAAAGCTTTGTTCTACATCTCTCTAATGAGGAGGGCCTGGACTGAGCACTCTTAGCTTATTTTTTCCTCAGCACATTGTTCTCTCAGACAGTATAATAATCAAGTCTAGTAACAACAATACCCTACAGAGAGAGCGGAGATCATGGAGGGTAGTGCTTTTGGTTGTTGGGAAAGGAAGATAGGGTGTGAACTCTTATTGTGGATCGACTGAATTTAGACATATAAAGGTAAGAATCAGAGAGTGAGCGTTTAAGAGCAGGCATTTTAATTATGTTACTCCTCAAACAGATACACATTTCTTGATATGTTACATGATCCACATTTACGCCAGGTCTCAGGCAGAAGCATCATGTTCTGATACATCCCAAAGATGGCAGTGAGGATTCATACTTGCCATTCCCATGAGAACAGGGAAAGGACTGCACCTGTAGATGGCACCATTTAATGACTGCTGCTGACCAGAGAAGGCAGGACAGAGGAGAGACAAGAAAGAGCTTAGGAGGAACAACAATATGAACTAACTAGTACCCTCAGAGCTCCCAGGGACTAAACCACCAACCAAAGAGTACACCTGGTAGGACTAATGGCTCCAGCAGCATATGTATAGCAGAGGATGGTCAAGTTGGTCATCAATGGGAGGAGAGGTCCTTGGCCCTGTGAAGGGTCTATGCCCCAGTGTAGGGGAATGCCAGGGCCAGTAAGCAGGAGAGGGTGAGGTGGTGAGCAGGGGGAGGGGGGAAGGAAAAGGGATTTGGTTTTGTTTATGTTTTTGTTTTGTTGTATTTTTTTTTTAATTTTTTTAGGAGGGGAAACAGGGAAAGGAGGTATCATATGACATGTAAATAAAGAAAATATCTAATAAAAATATCAAGTTTATATAAAAAAAAGAAAGAGCTTTTGGCAAATTCTAATTAGTGCAGCTTGAGATAGAAGATTATCTGTTATTTGCTGTTGGGTGTGGCTTTAAGTATGGTCTATATGTATTCCAGGCTTATGATCTTCAAAGATAGGGCCAATGAGTTCATGGGGGGGGGGGTTGTAGGGAATAGGGAGAAGAAGAAAAGTATTGACTTGCATCAAAGCTCTTTCCTACATCTAAGAGCAAGTAATGCATTCTCTTTCACTCAATAATATTTGGCTTGATGTTGATCCAGGTCCTGTGTCAAAGGTCCAAGGCAGAAGCCATTTGTTGTGACTCTAAGTAATAAAGAGAGCCTGGATTGAGCACTCTTAGTTTATTTTTTCCTCAGCACATTGTAGCTGGTGGTAGTTTACCTAGACTGGGGCATATGTATAGGTTCCATTGCTATAGCTCAGTAAAATGATTCTTTGTTGAAGGTACACATGGCTTACAGATTATAGCCTCGAAATCCTTAACTGATGACAGTAATAATGAAACACAGGTAAGAAGAAAGTCTGAGCTGAGACTTCTCAGATGCTCAGTGTGAAAGCAAGGACAGAGTGTTACGAAGACAGAACTTGAAGGTCTCTTGTGTAGTCCCATTCTCCATAGCACTGTACGCCAGGTACCTGAAGTTCTACCAGCCATCTGTGATGAGTTAGAGGCCTCACCAAACAAAAACACCACTGATGAGGTACAAAACCTGAGTCCCTGGAGCTTTCCTTCCAGCTTGCAAGGAGATCATACTAGAGTCGCCTCTCCTCAGCTATTGCTTAGGGCCTTTGTAACCTTGGGGTGGGGTCTAGTGAGTGCCATTCTTTTCAGGAACTTCCTAAGCCTTTCAAGTTTCATTATCTTCAGTGTTATGGGCTTTGCTTCGAAGCACTCCCTTCCCACTTTCATTCAGAAAGGAAATTTCAGTTTCTAGGAAATGGCTACACAACAGAAGGACTAATGACTGATGGAGAACTGCTTTCCAGTGATGGTCTCCCGAAGTCTTCATGTTCTAGAACATCAAGACTAAGGCTGCCACAGGAGATATGTTTACTACAGTACATGGTCATTGCTCACAAGAGTCTCCTATAGAAACTTCTTCCTCATTTTAGTATATAAATCATTGTGGAAAATACGTTTTTTAAATTTTTTTTTATTTTGAAATTCTCAAGTTTACAAAAGGCTGAAAGATCAGTGCTATGAACAATTGCACAACTTTTAACCAGGATCACAATCTATGGAAATTCTGTCCCTAGCATTTTCCTTTTGTGTCTCTTGCTCTGTCCATGTCAGCCTCTCACCTATGGATAAACTTAAACATGTACATAAAACATAAAATTTAAACATATGTGGACATATAAAATGTCCACATCATGGTACTTAACTCCTACTTTTGCCTACCTCTTAGAAATAAGACTATTCGGCTGCATAAACATAATACTATTATACCACAGAGTATCATCATTAATTCAATAAGAGCATGTATATATTAAAATTCCCTCCTTTATGTTAGAATTTCATTTACTGTTCAGATATTTTCATTGATTATTATAGCACTGCAGTCTCCTTTATTTGGAATGGAGCTAAGATTTTCTGGGAATGTTAGGTTTTGTTTTGTTTTGTTTTCATTTTCACAGGTTGTTCCTTAATTTCATTCATGCTAAGCATTCTGGCAGCAGCATGAGATATCAGCTCCCAGTGCATCATATCAGGAGCTGCAATGTGTCATGTCAACTGGTAGCACTTTTACAAATGATACTGTTTGATTAAGTGGTAAGTTGATGAATGTCACATCTTTCTGATAAATCATGTGGTAGTAAAAGGCAAGAACATGAGGTCATCCCAGACTGCTTGCACACTGAGACCAAGTCTTAAAACTAAGAATCAACCAATCAACCAACCGCTCAAAATGGATATGATTTTCTAGGGGGTCAGAATGGGGAAGATACTTTGAGACTATCAAATGTACTTTTAATGTTCATTACTGGTTAAACAGTCTCACTGAGATTTTAATAAACCAAATTCATTCTGCTTTTAATTATTCTTCATGGTCATGTTACACACAAACTTCTCAAAGTATTTCAAATTGTGATTGGAGTAAAATGGTAAGAAACGTACCCTTTCAACCTCTCCTTATAAAGTCATTGTTGGAGTAATTCTGTGTGCATTTGAAAATCCAGTTTAAAACTTGCTTAATAAACATGTTTCCCCTTATACTTAACTGATCCTACGTTATATGGTTTAATTAACAATAGTTTACTCTCTAGTTGCATTGAATATCTATGCCAATATGAGGTTAATGACTTGTGATATGCATGATAACTAATATGGAAATAAAGAAAAAAACGACAACACAAACACTTTTGACCCACAACAGAGGAGAGTGGTGAGAGTGTTTGACCACACGGGTTCTCAGGGGTTTGAGCATTCTTTCTCTTTGAGTGAGGATGGCTTCCCGAGCCCCAGCCCATTTCCCTGGCCCCTGTAGACGGTACTGGTAGGAGGTACAAGGACCACAGAAAACTTCCTTGGCCAGCTTTGTATCCCAGAGGAGTAGAGAGAGCAGGTTGGGTTTGACACCTATCTCAGAAGCGATTTCATCCATGTAGTCGATGAGCATTACTCGCCGTGGAGAGTCTTTGAGACTTCTCTTAGAGCTGGAGTGGGGACAGAAACACAACAAGCATCAGATTTCAGTATGTTGTCCCTGAGTTTCCAGTACAATTTGCTTTTACTTGTTTCTCCGCTGTTTTACACTTGTCAAATCTTAACTTAATACATTTTCTTCAACACTCTTAGGCACACTATGGTCTCTTAACACATGATGTAAATTTATGAGGGTTTTAAAGTTCCCATGTACCCAGAAGAGTGACTGGAATATGTAAAAAGGAATGACATCTTATATCTGGATTTCCCTTGTAGATACAGAATCCAGTTCCATCATATGAATTAAATTACCAAGGAATGTATAAGTCGTAGTGTACAAAACTCCATTGCTTGCTTCGTGATTCCAAACTACATAAACTATCTTCTCTATGTGCTAATTCTGTATACAATTCTCCCTTTGGCTATTCCTAAACAATCATGCTACTCTATATTTTTTAAATTTTCAAATACTTGAGAAGTAAAAGCCCCTCTGCAGGTGGGCACAGTGACACCTACTTGCAGTCCCCCAGGACTCAGGAGGCCAAGGAAAGAGAATCACAATAAGTTCGAGGTCAACCTGGGCTACGCAGTGAGTTCCAAGCTAGCTTAGGCTATGAAATGAGGCCCTATGTCAAATGAAAATAATACCAAACAAGAAACCATTCTGTTAAATTATCCCTGGGTAAAAGAAACACAAAAAGAAAGTGACTCAAGTTTTTGGTTTTTTTTTTTTAAAGACATTAAAACTTTTCACAATGTTGAGAGGAAATAAATTTGTATCATTTAAGATAAATATAATAAAAAAGTGAATAAAAGTAGCCAAATAAGTTAGAAATAAATGTAATAAGTCTAAGTGAGGCAGTCCTAAAGCATTTATTACCAAATTCATGGCTGCAGGGGAAGAATCCATTGGTACCACAGTAGCAAGAGTTGTATGGGAGCAACCAACCACCCTGTGATTGGATCTGAGGCCTGTTCCACACAAGGAAATGTATACCTCATCCTACAAACCCAGCCATAACTCCATGAGTGAAGCATTTCGAGGCCACAGGAGAGACTTTATTATTTTGGAGTTAAACTTGCGTGACTCCAAACTGCCTTCTAGATATTTGTCTTTATACTCTTAGGCAAATATTGCTACTCTCAGCCTTAACTGACAATTTCTCTTTGCAATGGTTGGGGGTGAGTTCATTACTCATGGGTCTGAGAACAAGCAAGGCTAAGTGCTCAACCCTACGCAGCGTATTTGTACCACCCCCTTTAAGGCTTAGGGGATACCCAGGAGGACCAGAAGATAAACCAGAAGAGGATGAGAAGGGCTGCAGGATGCTAATTTCTGGGTATGATGCACCCTTCTTTGTTCTGTTTTTAAATTTTTAAAAAATTACGCAAGGCTACCCTAAGAGAACTTTCATGCAAGTATATGATGTATTTTGAGTATATGACCCCCGATTTCCCTGCCCTTCCTTTCTCACCCCATTGTTCCCTTTAGTTACACAGATTGTTTTGTTTCTATTTCCATGTCACTGGCACATATGATTGTATGTATCTGTACTGTCTGGGACCAACAAATGAGAGAAAAATATAATACAACACCCTTTTCAATTACATCTATATTCTTGTGAGTCTTGTTAGGACCACTGTGAACACAATACACATTTTTACTCTCTTCTCCTGGACAGCTGTATTGTGTCTCTCACCGAGCTGCTGTGACAAAGGATTGCAATACATACTGCATGATGTGTTAACCTGGAGTCTTTTGTGTAAATACTGCAAAGTGGTACATTTGGTAGGTACCGGTTTAGTTTTTTTTTTTTTAAACCTCTGTTCTTATTTCCACAGTGAGTTTATATTCTACTCATCATGTAGACTTGGTGTTCTGTAGTTACCTAACATGCTGTGTCAGATTTAGGTTCCACAATTTCAGACCCATGTGAAAAACGTCAACATGATATCACGGAACTAAAATTATCATATTAGGGCTCATCTAGGTGCAAACTATATAAAAAGCAAACCAAATATTCCCCCTCTGGACATGTTTCATTTACTTTAATAGAAAATTAGGCTCCTTACTCTTTGGCCATTTTTGGATTCCTTTTGTTGATGTCGGCCATCATGGCTTTCCTTGAGGGCAACTTTTTTAGTCCTGAGGAAAAAAAAGTATAAACATTGGAGGGTTGACATGAGGACCAAGGTAAACACATAAACAAAAATAACGGTTTTGAAATAGAATGGGATCATCAGACCTCTATAAAATTCATAATATTAAAACCTCATATTTAAAAAATTCCAAAGGAAGAGAATTTCTTTTACACCATCATGCCCAGAATGTCACTTAGGTGATCTAGCTTTCCTTTAAGATAAATAGTGTTTAAATTTTTCTTAGTTAAAATGTACACTCAACATCCCTCAATAACTATGAATGCCTTTAAGGTGTTTTTTATAGTCTTCCAATAATCCTCAACCCAAACTGGAACCTGACTCAAAGGTTCATGTATCTGAACCTCATTGCCTAGCATTGAGCTTACATACCAAATACATCTTTCTCTCTTCTGAGTTGAGAACATCTCTTAGTTTTCATTGTGTTTTCTGAAAGCACACACTGATGGGAAAGACCTCTGAACTGCAATAACTACCTTTTGAAAGGAGAGCAAGAAATTGCAGATAGAAATTCTGTATGTGTGAATGTGTCATGGACAAAGAAGATACCACAAACAGAATGTTAAATTATGCTAGAGAGACAGGACAAAGAGTAGCAGACATGATGCTTACAGACTGTTTGCCTTGGTGCTTTACCAAGTGTCACATGTATTAGTAGCTGCAAAAAATATGACCTACATACAAGTATCCTCAATTGTTTCAAAATATAGTTTCAAACATGAGTGTGTAAAGCATGAAATGAACAGAACCAAAGAAGTGAAAGTTCACATAGCACTTTAAATTACTACAGTACATGTATACAAACATCCATTATTCTTCTACAAATATATCAAATGAAAAGGAACATACTCAATAACATACACATGTGTTCTTGTCTATGCATCAGTGTTCATAATGATCCTAAGTGGCCATTAATATAAAATAAGTTGTATGTATACATATATACACACATATGTGCATATGTATGTATATATGAACACATATATGTCCATATGCATAGACTGAATGGAGAAGAATATGGAGTGCTATATTTTAAATGAAGAAAATGACTGAAGAATGTGAATTCATTTGTTGATATTGTATTAAGAGGAAGAAGCCAGACATCATGCAGTGGCTATTCCCCCAGCAGTCCTCCTTCAGTTCCTTCAGATTAGGGGTAACTACTACCGCTCTCTTACTATATTTTTACTTGTGGTGTGAGACCATAGGTTCTCATTTATCTTCCTTGTGCACACTTCATTTTGGCCAAGCCTTTCTACACCCACTTGTTTCCTCTCCCCACACTCCCCACATCTCTCCATTCTCTGCTTGAACTGTCCTGCCCCCATTATTCATATAATCTATGATTCCATTTGCACAAAGGAAAAAGATTAAAGCTGCCTGAAAGTATCAGAAATGAGCATTGTTTTCTTTGGTGATACTGGAGAAAAGTGAGACTGGAAATGCATGAAGAGGACATTTCTGAATTTTAGTTATCCCATTTGTTTTTAATCTACTTTGTAGTTGAGTAGTTGTATGTGTATTTGATTTGTGAAAATCATTCAATGTGTGATGTACGTGCTTCTGTATGTGTATATTATATTAAAATAGTTCTTTGCATACATTTGCTTTACCAAAAGGCAATTTGATATGAAGAGAAGACTCAAAATACAATAAACCTTGTAAGAAATTGTGTAACTACTTTCTCATGTGGCTATTATCATATTATCCATTTGATGGAAGTCAGCAAAGAAAACATACTTATCAGGACAAACAGAAATAAGAAATACAGAAAGCAGAAACATAGAGCTGTGCTGTAGAGCTTTGAATAAGCATCAAATGGGTTCACCTGAAACCTTCAGAAAATAAATAAATGGCATAAGAAAAGTTGCAGGAGCCACTATTTCTACTTTGACCATGGATACAAATTCAAATCTCACTTAGGGAATTGCCATGTAATGGGTTGATGTCTCAGAATGCTGATTGCCTTGTAAGGACATCCATCACAGTGTGTCACACTCTGAGGAGGAACTGTCTTCATAAGAAAGAATCGTGACTACTCCTTAAATAAAGTATAAAAAACTAGATCAAGATGGTCTGGGGCCTCAAAGCAAAGGCTGTATGCGATTCAATCTTAGACACAGCCAGGCAATTCCTTCCAAAATTGACCTTGATGTCATTCTACTAGTGAATTTGTATTGTTCAGAAGCATCACTTGGGGTAATTATTTGGGAAATGAATTGAGAATATGAGCCACAAACTTGGAGTTGGTTAATACATTTCTGAAATGTTTCCCAAGTGGTTCATCTCTTGTTTGTTTTCCTACTTTGGACTATTTCTGTGTCCATAAAAATCTCACCCTAAGTTAATTTTCTGCCGAAAAGAGACAGATAAGCAGACAGTTACATTAAAATATACCCTCATTATAAATTTCTTGGATTTAAAATTTTTATAATTTGTGTTTTGGTTTTTAATAGAATTCTCTTAAAAAGTATCAATATTCAGAGGAACCCAAGGTAATTTATTTTTAATGGTGAAATTTTAGACAATTTATTAGAATGAGAGAGCTCAACAGAATAGTCGACCTCTGTATTACTTTTAAATCACAGAGAATTTGGAGCATACTATTTTCATGGCAAGACAAGTACATACCTGTGAACACGTGTGTAACCCATCGGCTTTGGATCTCAGATGTGGGGATGATGGCTCCCATTGGCTGGAGGATTCCAATGAAAGCTAGAGTTGGCTTCTCCAACTCAGGAGGGAAAACATATTTAAACATGGAGTACTGGCTGTCTAGGATTCCTGAATCATCACTCAAGAAAGGGAATGACAATGTATAGCCTGTGGCAAAGATGACAACATCTATGTTCTCCTCAGTTCCATCCTCAAAGATAGCCGATGTTGAGGTGAATGCTTTAATATTTGGTTTTACCTTCACTTTTCCAATAATGATGAGATTTGGCAGGTCATCACTGACAACTGTTCGCTCATCAAGAATCCTGTGCACCAAGAGACGAGTATACAACTTCTTAATAAAAATGTAGTAGCACAGGCAAAAGCTATGGAAAATGTTGCATAGCTTAAACAATTTTTATTCTGTTTTTCAGCATCCTCAGAAGGCAACATAGATCACTAGTAAAGAACTGGTTGTCTGATTCAGAATTGAACTGGGATACTTTTTCAGTCTCTTACCCATTGAGAAACCTTGGACAAGCCATGAAACATTTGATTTCAAGTACCTCATTGTAGAACTGTAATAGTAACACCAGGTCAGATTTGTTAATATATACTAAATATCTTTAGAGAGTAATATATTTCAAGGAATAAAGTGTATTAATCATTTATTGAGTCAGCAACTCACTACACAGCCCTGGCTGGCCTGGAACTCACTTAACCTACTCTTTAACTGACAGAGGTCTACCTACCTACCTTTCCCTCCCAAGTGACTGGATTAAATGTATGTTAATTTTTGCTGCATTTATTTACTCTTGATACCATGTAAAATCAGTCAACATTATTTAGTCATTAATATTTTATTCATTTATTCATTTATTGGTTCATTATATTTATTTGCTTATTTAGTGGTGTGTGTGTGTGTGTGTGTGTGTGTGTGCATGTGTATGTGCTTGTGAAGATGTGGAGGTCAGAAGACAACTTGTGGAAATGATTCTCTCCTTCTACCATGTGGGTTCCAGTTTCAGGATTAGTGGCAAGTGTCTTTACTTGTTGAACTATCCTGCTAGCTCCAGTAGCTAATATATTTAAAGGCCTAAAAGGTACATCTGCAACATTTAAGAATGAATTCTCGAGTGGTGGTAGCACACACCTTTAATCCCAGCGCTTGGGAGGCAGAGGCAGGTGGATTTCTGAGTTTGAGGCCAGCCTGGTCTATGGAGTGAGTTCCAGGACAGGGTTATACAGAGAAACCCTGTCTCCAAAAAACCAAACCAAACCAAACCAAACCAAACCAAACCAACCAAACAAACAAACATAAAAGAATGAATTCTGAGTGATAATATTTGAGACCAGTGACTCTGAGACCTTTGGTCAATTTCAACTGAAGGTTTGAGTGATGAGTTACTAGCAGGGAGTCACATTCTCCTGTCTGTATATTAGTACAAAAGTAATATTAGTAAACATATCTCATAGATTCTGAATAATTTCTCCCTAAAAGGAACTGAAGGTATACATATGACCTTGGTTCAATACAAGACCATGTATTCATATTTCTGCATATCTATTAATATTGATTTTCTGTTTTCATGAATTCAATCCTTTATTATATTTTCCTAGAATTAAACAATATTAATTAATTAATTGTGCCCACTAAGTGTACCACAGTGCATGTGTGGAGGTCAGAGAGTAACTTGTGGGAGTCAGTTCTCTCTGTCCATCATGTAGATTCTAGGAATCAAATTCTGATCATTAGGGTTGTGAGCAGGAACCCTTACTCACTGAGCCATCTCTATAGGATTTGAAAATTTAATATGGTGAGTTACTCAGGATTAAGAGGAAATGGGACCAAGAGCAGATATATGGGTGATACCAAGTCTTACATGTCTTATGGAGGGAAGAAGAAGATGAAGATGATGAAGAAGAAGAGGAGGAGGAGGAAGAGGGACAAGAGGAGAGAAGGGAACGGGCGAGGGGAGAATGGAGAAGGAGCACGAGGAAGAGGAGGAAGAGGAGGAAGAGGAGGAGAAAGAGAAGATGCAGACACAGATGCAGAAACAGAAGCAGAAACAGCAGGGAAAAAGTGTCCACAAAGTCCTAAGAAACAGAGAAGCAGACATAGGATGAGAGGACTAGGCAGGGTCTGAGAACTGGCTGGTGTTGAGTGAGGTGAAGGCAAGCAAGCTAAGGATTCTCAAGTACAGAATGAGTTTTGGAATGATGTCTATAGCCATTGCAATTTTCAGTGGTAACGGCTATCTTGGCTGAGGCTTGGAGTCATGGAAAAAGGGGTAGGACACAAAGTCAGTGCAGGGGATGAGGTGGAAGGACTTGAGGTTGTTGTATATGGATAATGTATTTTCTTGGTTGGTGGTGGGTTTGAAGGTAGGTATGCAATCAGACTTCTTAATTTAGAGAGTAAACACACAGTAGTTCGGAGTCTGGTAGGAAAGCAGGAGAATGTGGCATAGTGACCTTGTATGAATTTCTAATAGGTCAAAGTCTTAACGTCTCCACTCCCCTAGCTGCACAACTCTTCCGCCTCTGTGCAGTGGTTCTCAATCTGTGGGTTATGACCTCCCTTCCCAGAGGTCACATATCAGATCTCCTGCATACCAGATATTTACATTACGATTTAGAACAGTAGCAAAATTATAGTTATGAAGCAGCAATGAAGATCATTTTATGGTTGGGAGTCACCCTCCATAGCATGAGGAACTGCCACAGCATTAGGAAGGTTGAGGATCATTGCATTAGTGAGATCACAAAGAACCTTCAGTGGGAAGGGAATAATTTGGGCGTTCCCCATTAACACAAATGCTGTGAGGAACTGATGACATTGCTCCTCCCATGGACTTACAGCTTACATATTTAATTGACTTAACGAGTCCAGTCACTCAAAAGTATTGTCTGATTCCAGTTCCCAACTTTACCTCTGTTGAGGCAGCAGCCCGTAATTGGCATGGTTAAACCTTGCATTTAACTTCTTCTCCATCTGTCTATTGATCAGGTATCTGGGGCAGATCTTTTGGACGGCTCTATTATAACGAGTGAAGAGTGTGGCGTCCATGGGATTCCCATGATCCCAAACCCGGTTCCATATCCACGACCCTCTTCTTGTGCTGAGGAAAACCTTCAAGAGAGGAATGGTTGCCTGGTAAGTGTTTAGCTGCTAAGCAAATCCTTGGAGGATTTTGTTCTCATTTGGTTGGTTGTTTTTTTTTTTGTTTGTTTGTTTGTTTTTAAGTTCCCAAGGAAATGGAATTAACTTCCCACATTGCCTTTGTTCCCCTAACCATCTTCTTTTCCCTGCCTCTCTAACTGAGCTTCAGTGGGACAGGATGCACCTATCCTGTAGAGACTTGATGACCCAGGGAAGAGAGATGTGTGTGTGTGTGTGTGTGTGTGTGTGTGTGTGTGTGTGTGTGTGTTGGGAGTAGGTTGGGGTGTGTGTCGGGGAGCTGGTGAGTAGGGGTGGGGATGGGGGGAGATAGGAGTGGGGGTGGGAATGGGGAGTACCCTCTCAGAGGAAAAAAGGAGGGGGATGGGGTGAAGACCTCTTGGAGGGAGGATGGAAAGGGAGGCAACATTTGAAATGTAAATAGATAAATAAAACAAATTTTAGAAAAAGAATAAAATATATAAAGATTACCACCAACAAAAGATCCTCTTGCTGAAAGTTATTTCAATTAACGTAATGTTTGTCATGGACCTCTTCACCTTGTGATGTTTGCTCCAGCTTTACTAGATGTCTGGAGTGTCTGAGGTCCCAAAATATAGGAAAACCCCATGACAACACAAGAGGTTGCTTCATTGAGTGTTAGAAGCTAGTATTCAGATTCCATGTGAGCTCTTTCAGTTGAAATGTCCAAGAGATAGAGAAGCACATGAATAAAATGTTTGGGATCAAAACAAAAGTTGTGTATAGAAATCCACAGTGGAATTTATTCACCTTTAAAAAATGTTTGCACTGCAAAAAAAAAAAGCAAATATACATTTTGATAAACCTTTTTGTCTATTTTGTCTTATTTAACAGAGACCTTTGAAAGAACGCTTTTTACTGATGTTACAATCACTAGTGTGATATCATTGTCACAGATCAGTGACTTGTGCATCTCAGAATCATGGCATGGTTCACTTAATTTCCAAAAAGTGCTCGATATTGGAAATCTTGTGTCTTTTCTATGACGTAGGAATCAAAAGGTAATTTTGACGTGTATGAATGCCCTTCCATGCTCCTTAGGAGTCAACAACAGTCCCTGAAGAAGAAAGACTGTTCCTCCTTCCCTTTTTATTTGTTTACAATCTTTGGGAAACTATTGAGTCTTTCCTTCACACAAACCAATGATATATTTTACATACTCAGGTTTGTGTACATTGATTGCTCTTTAAACTTCATTTCCAATATGAAAACAGTGTCTTCTGTACAATTCACTTCATTCTGAGATTTCTCATTTAGCTACCTGTAATTAATTTTAAGTTTTCTGACTCTTGTGGGATTGCTACTGCCCCTACTCCAGTGCATTATGGGCTGTGAGTATTGTTGCTTTGGAATTCTGTGCTCTCTTATTCATATTTAGTCAGCAGAGAACCATGCCCTTGCAATCCAAATGGGAACATGCCTGCTAAAGTCAGAGGAAGTCTAGACTCAGTCTCTGCAGGTACTAGGGTTACACCCAAGAGCAAAATCAGGATATGACACTTAACCTGTTCAGCGACCCTGCTGATCTCATTTGCCACATCAGCTCCAGAATTCCCAAGGCCAATCACTGCCACTCTCTTCCCTGCAAACTTATCTGCGTGCTTGTACTCCCAGGTGTGGAGACAGCTGCCTTGGAACTTGCTGATGCCTGTGAAGGAAGAATCAACTTCTGAAGTCGCAGCAGAAGTGGAAAACACTGCTTGATGAATTTCATTCTTAAGCTTGAAGTTTGTGTTATTTTACTCTTTTCTTTACACTTGGACTTTATGCCACTATTACAGAATATTGTCCTCCAGGGAACAAAGCATTCAATAGCAGTGGCTATATGGCCAGGTCCAAAATCAGAGCAGAGTTTTTTTGTTTTTTGTTTTTTGTTTTTAAGTAGTTGATAAAAATATACCCTTTTAAGATTTACTCAGTGTACCAACTCTTTTTCACTTTAGAGTGACATTGTATTTTTCTAATTTTCTACTCAGAGATATGAGACTGTTTCTTCACTTTTTATAACTCTTTGGAAACCCACAAGTTTGTAAAGATTCTTAGCGGTGTGTTGGTGTTATTCAGAAGCAACTGAATGCCAGCCACACATGCAGTTTTAAAGTCCCAGGAGCCCCAAAACACTGATAAGGGTAGTAATTTTAAGTCTGTATTTTACTTAACCCGGGACCATCTGAGATGCTAATATATAGTTAATGTAAAGTTATTGGTGAGATTCTTCATGTGATCCTACTGTGTTTTCTAAGTGTGGTGAATATTTTACAAAAGAAACATCTTAATTTTGTGTCTTTCATTTATCAGTTGCTTATCAGCAACATCTGGCTAGTGGCTACTCACTACTTTCTAAAACATAAGCATGGGGGAGTAGACATTTCAAGGCATTATGGAAAAGTTATATTTCAAAAATTATAATTGGCATAAATTATAAAATTCCATGACACATGATCTGTCACTCATTGAGTGTTCCATCGACTCCTAAAATATCTCCACAAATCCTACTTCCATTGTTTGATTCAGCCTTCATCAGCATTATCTCTGAAATGGACTCTTTAAAGTCTTTAGTCAACCATCTTTCCTTATCAACTAATGTTCCACACTGAGGCAAGACTGATTATATACATGCTTCTCCTGCATGTATATACATACATGCATACACACACACACACACACACACACACAGAGAGAGAGAGAGAGAGAGAGAGAGAGAGAGAGAGAGAGAGAGAGAGAGAGAAAGAGAGAGAGAGAGAGAAATGCTTTTCTATTAACTCTTACATGCTTCTCCCAACCTAGGCACTCCAAGTGTGAACCAATCCCTGAGCTTTCTCCAGGATTGCCTATCTACTGGCCTCTCCCTACTGCTTCCTCATCCATAAAAGTCTCTCTCAGACCTTGATTGTCTGAGGAACTCTGGTTTTCAGTTCTGTCTTTACCTCTGTTGCTAGATCTCCCCTGACTATTCTATGAACTTTCGATGCCCCCTCTTGTGTCTCCTCTGTATAAATACTGTTGTCCAATGCCTATGATAGGAGAGGCATTAAGATATGTAGAATCCTAATATTTTTCTCACACACACATTAGAGAGATACCTTCAAAGTCTTGTAAAGGAAAGTACTTCTTAGTGTAGTGACCACTGCAAACCATTATCCCATCAAAAATGTAGGCTTTCCTCGTCTCCTTGGCCTCTACCACCACATTCCATTGACCAGAGGATGAAAAGTCAGGGCGTTTCTTTATACTGCACACGTTTGTCTAGGAAACAAAGAACAAAGTCTGAGCTCTAGTGTAACTCTCCTGGCTTGAGGGCTAATTCTTCAGACCCTGCCTGCCTCTCATAACCACACCTCTCTGCCCACCTCCTGCTATTTGCCCACGCCTCGCTCCTGGTTCCAGTTACATCGTAAGTCCCGCCGCTACAGAGACCAAAGAAGCTGCTGATTGGGCCTATATCCTGACGAACTTGGGGGAGGGGTTTTGCCTCACCTATTCTACCTGTTGGCTTGTAACAAAGAGATTATCATAAAATGCAAGATGGCTGGGTGATCATACCTCTTGAGTGCTGTCTAATTTTGACTTTCCATGTGGGCAAGATATAATTATGGCTTGCCAATTTTCTCCTGACTCCATATTCCAGAAAACCCTTTTCTATGGTTACCACTGGACAGTAACACTCTAGGACAATTATCCTTTTATTTCCCTGTAGAATTCTATGTCTAAGTAGCTCTGCACATGGCTCCTAGGTGGGTAGGAGTCGTGTGCACATAAAGTTCCTAAAATGATCACTTCCCAAATGTCACAGCTCATTAGAGCGCAAAACGCATTGGTTTTATTTTCTAAGACCTATGTATTTTTACTTTACAAAATGAGTCGGAGATTGGAATTTGGGTTCCAGCTGGGACAGTGCTCACATGGTGGGTAGATAAGACAAACATATCTTGGCAAATCCTGAGCATGGGGGCAGGTGGGAAATTCAGGTTGAAACTGCCCAGCTGGCTCTGTGTGTGGACTTTGCCTTGACCAATGTGCAGGCGGTGGGCGGGGCTTCACTCCTTACCTGGAACTGGATGTGTTTCATGAGCCCGAAGTGCCTGGCATACATCCTGAGGTACTCCATCATTTTGGAGTTGTGCATGTAGTTGGGGTAATGGTCAGGGATGGGATAGTCACTGAAAGCCGTCATCTCCTTGGATGTATTGCAGGTTAAGGATTTGTATATCCCGGGATCTCCACTTTTTGATATCTCCTAGAGGAAACGAATCAAACCTTGGCTTCAGGAATGTGATAGAGAATCAGAACTGAGGTGTTTGTAAAGTCACGATTTTATTTTCAAGTTTTGTTGATAGTATTCAGCGGGATGAGGCCATTAGACTCATTTACTAAGTGGGGGGGGGCAGGGCTTCTCTTTTATAATTCTATTTATAATGCCTGACTCTGTAGTAGCAATAATTACTTTACACCAGGAAAGAGATAGCAGGTTCCAAGAATGCACATAATACAAACTGAGAAAAAAACAGAAAAATAACACAAAGAAGATCCGACGGGAAACTACCAGTGGGTAAAAACTGTCTCACAACTGAGGGGATTTCATTTAAGAGAATGTAAATAGAGAGTAAAACGCTTGTATGATGTGGGCCTAAAATATATTAATATATAAAGGAATAATAATGATGACAATGAGATAAAAGTGATAAATTAATAAGAACTGCTCTTATTGAGCTTATAGTGTGTTTGGGTGTAATTGAGACACATCCAAGTTAAGACTCCCCTTCACCCTTCCAACTCCCGAAGACACTGTGAGATAGGCCCACTCCTTTAAGTTACTATACATGGCTGTAAGCAAGCACACCTTTCTTGGTAGAGACATGTTTTTCCAGTAACTAATAAACAACACAAAAGAACATATAGGGTGATTTACAATACAGAAGAAATTAGTGCAACTAATAATGGGTTTGTTAGAGGCAGAATAGCTTTTGCATATTCTTTGAGCTTCAGAACTTTTAGGCAAAATTCAGATACCAATATCCTAAATGTTATATGTGGGGTTGTGAGGGACACACAACCGAATAGGACCGTGCATGTCCCACAAGAAATTTCAAATTTATTGAAAGATTTATCACTAATTTAGAAAATGCACTTAAGGGGCAATTTATGTTATCAGAGTTTTATTTCCTGAGTTGAATAGGAACAGCTCCCATACACACTGATAATGTCATATTCTGAAAATATTTATAAAATTACCTCATATTTCCACAGTCCTCCAATGTCACTCTTCTTTTCAAAACACGTAGGTTCTAGACCCGCCTCCAAACAGCACTTAATGGCGCCTAGTCCGCTGACCCCTGCACCAATCACTGCAACTCTTTTTACCCTCATGGTTTCTTGAATTAAGAAGAATTATTTCAGTGTGGTTTAGAGCAACAATGCCAAGGCTCATCACTGTGTCTGTGTCTAACCCCCTTCATTTCAGCATTGACACATTTCAGGGCCACAACTTTAACCACTTTTATTATACCTTATATTATTTCTTCATATATATTCTATTTTAGTTATATATTATATAACTCTTTTTTCTCCATTTCAGAACACTATGCACCCACATATTCAAACAACAACAGATGGAAAATTTTTCTTAAAATGTACATTTCTACTGAACATACAGAGATTTTTTTCTCCTTGTAATTATTCCCTAAACAACAGTGTCTAAAATCTATTTAGAAAAGTTGGTGGATACAGACAAGATTTAAAGTATATGGGAGTTTCTGGGTAGGGTATATGCATATGAGATGCTATATACACAAGAAGTGAACCCCTGCCGATTTGGATGTTTGTAGAGGATCCTAGATCCAATCACCTGCATGAGCAAAGAGATGATGCGATGGTCATTTTAATAGAACATTTGGTCAAAACAAGATTTACCCCGAATTTCAGTATGATTAGCGACCCTTTGCTACAGGAACATCTAAGCTTTTACTGTCTTATTAAAATTTGATTTTAAGACAGTCAGTTCTGCAATGAAGATTGCTATGAAATAATCTGCTTAGTAATAGCTAACAAGGTGTACAAGATTGTCACAAATTCCTGTTGGAATATTGTCCTGAGTCTTAGTGTTGTATTGTTTCTACTCTATGTTAGTTCTGCTATCTACTCAATTTCTTCCTAGTTAGGTCCTATGTACTCTATTTTAATACCTGCCCAGAAATGTGAAGGTAAAGGAAAGCTTGAAAAATAGTATCTGTCTGTCCATCTGGTTTTGGGGCACTTGGGTAATGCTTATGAGGAAAGAAAGTGCTAGCCCAGGGACCAAGGGTAAAAATCAAAGACCACTGGTCTGAAAAAGAAACAAAACAACCCCCTCCTAAATGTAGTGAAAAAAAAAAACGACTCCAAATGACACTCTGCTATAGCCATAGGCCAGTGCCTTGCTCAGCCATCATCAGAGCAGCTTCCTCCTGCAGCAGATGGGAACAAATCCAGAGACCCAGAGCCAGACAATGTGCAGAGAGTGAGAGATCTTGGAACATCCATCCCTAAACAGAATGTCTCCATCAAATCTCTCCCCTCAAGGCTCAGGGAACCCTGAGCAAGAGGAGGTAGGAAGGGTATAAGAGCCAAAGTAGGTGCAGGACATCAATGAAACAGACCCTTAATATCAACACAAGCAAATCTCCCTTGAACTCACAGAGACTGACTGAAGCAGCAGGCACGGGTCTACACCAGAGCCTCTGCTTCTACATCATGGCTTCCTGTTTAGTGGCTTTTACAAACTCCTGAGTGTGTGAGCAAGTGGGTCTCCGATTCTTGGTCTTTACTTGGTTTTTTTTCCCCCTTCTTTTGGGTTGTCCTGTCCAAACATGTGATAGTTTTGTTTTATCTTATTCTACTTTATTTTTTTTTCATTGTTGTTCTTACATTTTGTTGTTAGCTCTTAAAAACCTGTTCTTTTCTAATGAGAGACAGAAAAGGAGTTGATTTTGGAAGGGAAGGGAGCAGGGGAGGTACTGAGAGGAGTAGAGGGAGGAGAAACCATAATTAGGATCTATTGTGAGAGAAATCATCTATTTTCAATAAATTGAAAAGTCTATTCTCAATCTATTTTTTAAAAAAGCATTGAGAATTCTAACATGCAGTAATATGATCCCAGCATCTCTATCTGGCTTCCAAGGCTCTTGGTGAGTCAGGCTTCACCTTTCCTCTTCCTTGCTTTGTCAGCATGCAATCACACAGAACACTGTGACCATCTTTCCTTGGTATCTTTCTGCTTATTTCTTCTTTCGTACTGAGATTATTATCTTTTCCACCTACAACTATATGTAGTTTTCACTGATATCTTCTGTTCTCACAGCTGACAAAATACAGCTCAGCCCTTCAGTCTAGTCTTTGTTTAACATGTTTTAGAGTACACCATGTTTCTTCCTCATTTAGGTGGTGACATGTGAGTGTAGGGACATTACATTCTCTGAGAGTAGTGTAGGGACTCATTGACATGTAGGTCCCATTTCCTGAGGGCCAAGTGCTCTTTTTCCTAGTCTTATCTTGATAGAGGGATTCCCAGTGTGCTTCAGTTTCAAGGGCCGTTTTGGGGTATTATTTTTTGTTTCTTTCTCTCACTCTACATTATGACTCACTCTATATTAAACAAATACTTATGTGTATAGTGTGTTTTGCCTGCATGTATGTCTGGGCACCACGTACATGCCTGGTGCCAGCCAAAGTAAGAAGGTGTTGCTTTTCAAGGAACTAGAGTTACAGGGGGTTGTGAGTCACCACATAGGTGCTAGAAATTTAATGGGGTCCTTGACAAGAGCAGACAGTGCTCTTAACCTCTGTGCATCCTCATTAGCCCCCATACATTCAAGGAATGGTCCTCTTCAGGTGGGTTAAAACTCTGCTGTCTATTTTGGGAACTGAAGCAAGAGCAGAACTCTCCTGTCTCTTTTTCTGAGGCTTTTGCTTTTTGTTCTTGAAGGGGATGAAATATACAGTGGTCCGCCATACAAATGGTAAGTTATCTGAAGAATTCAGTCTCTCAGCTCTGTAGCTTTCAAAGTACAGTGGAAGAAGAAACAGTAATTTGGTTCAGGTTGAAGTGTTAGTCACATTCTGTAGCTCAGAGTAAACAGGGAGGCATAGACTATGGGAAATAAAGCCACTGTGGTGTCTTAATGCCTCACTCTCTTTTTCTCACTTATTAGAACTAGTAAGTGATATAATATATATATATATATATGTTTAAAAAGTAAGATGTATATATTTATATGAAGTAATACATAAAGATTTAAAAAGTAATATATACATATATAGCATATATATATAACACACTGCTTCAGGAAACAATTTATGAATCATAATCACTGTAGGATCTTCTATATGTAATTTCTAAATGGATATTTTAGATTTTCTTCCACTATTGTCAATGGATAAAAGCTTTCTTATTGTTGCATCTTTTCCAACTCTAAAGGTACTTCTGCTTCATCTACATCAGTTGTCTCTATCACTCTCAGGCTCCCAGAACACAGGCATGGCTCTTGGAATAGTGCCTGGCACATTGCATCTATTTGTCAGGGAATGAGTCAGCTGGGCTCGCTACCTGCTTGCAACGGCTCTTTGCATTCCATTAGCTATCATTTCTGATCCCTGCCCCTTTTCCTTAATTTCATGTCCATATGAAATTTCAATAAAACAGACTTGTATTTAAGCAATACAAGCATAGGGTAAACAGAAACAGTTTTATATATTGTGAGGAACATTTGGTTGGAACCACATGCAGCAGGGCAGCAGTGGGGACAGTACATAGGGAAACCTACATGCCAGGCTGAGAACTGCTATATCACCAGAGTATATAGTTGGCATTCATTTGATTTATATTTTAGTCTAGGGGAAAAAAAACTATTTTAGATCAAGAAACCCTGGCAATTCTGAGCTGTAATTTTGCAGTTGGAGAAGAGCGACTGAAACCAATGAAGTATGACTTTAGGGAAGAGGAGACAGAGGAAGACAGGAAAATCTAAGGAAGTGGCTCACTAAGAATAATGCCTTGGTGTCCCCAAAGTAAGGTTGTCCAACTTACAGTCTGTGAGGAGTGAGGTTGTCCTTTTACTGGATTCAGCAGTGTTGATTTTTCTGTCCTTAGTCCCTCAGGTTGGATGCTTATGTATCCAGGTGTGCCTAGGGACTGTGAGCAGAGCGACAGTCAGCTTTCCTTGGCCAGTCTCTGTGGTCCCCTTCCTGGGTGGCTTCTCCCTGTAGAGGAGCTAGGCAGCTGTTAGTGCCTTCCTGTTCTCAATCCACTTTTATATTAACCTTGTCCCTTTTTTTTTTTTTTCACGAGAAGGCAGGATCTTTATACATGCTTCTAGAAGGACCCACCCCTTTTGATTCTTAGAAAAAAGAAATCATGATCACTGCAGATGGAAGCAACTGTTTCCAGACAACTACCAAAAGTCACTTCCAAGAAAGATTTGTCTCCAGCTTCCCCTTTCGATGCTTTCAAGCACAAGTCAATTCTCCTCAGGAGTTTGTTCAGGATGAACACCTTGTCCTGGACAGAGCACCACAGGGTCATTTCCAACATGCGGTGCTCCTTACCTCCTGTGTTAGAGGTCTCCAGCCCGACTCAGCAGACACCAGGGCACAGACGCAGAAGCAGAGGCTTGGGACGGGACTCTCTAACAGTTTGCTCCCATGGCCATGCCAGTTGATGAGGTCCACAGCAAGCCTGAGACCATGGAGTGCTGGCAGAAAACCTCGAGCCGGACATTTGATGGTGGCAACTCTGCATCCACAGCTGCAAGTCTGGAATCCAGAGAACTGAAGTTTGTTTGTTTTTAATAATTATTTTGTTACTTTATACTAGTTGCCCAAAGTAGAAAGTTTATAAAGTTGCACAATGTTTCATTGAGACATTTTCAGGAACATATGAAATGCCATTTGATTATATTCCCCTTACATCTCTTTTTCATTCTTTTAAGATTTTAATTAATTTTTTTGAGAATTTCATACATGAGAACTATATTTAAATCATTTACACTTCTTCTTCTTCCACTTCAACTCCTTCTTTGCCCCCCATCCCCTGTTAAATTGATGATCCCTTCTCCTCAATTATCTTTGACCTGCGCACAACTTTGAATTTTTTTAAAAATGGAGTTAGGCCACATAGGGTGAAAATGTTCTCCCCAAGAGTCATAAACTAGCCAAACCCCCAGTGCTAGGCAGAGGAACTGAGCTGGAACTGACCTTTAAGCCTCCTCCTGAGGACCAGCTCTCGTGCCATCTGAAGGAGTTATGCAAGTAGCCGTGGAAGACAAGTGATCAGTAGTTCTCCCCAGTGTAAAAACCTGTGAACGATACACGTGTCCTGCTCAGCAAGACATCATAGTGGTGCAATTAGTGGTACTTTTATCATGAGAGTAAGCCATGGCTCTCTAATGGGACTGAAGGGGTACTCAACAGGAGGAACTCCATCCCTGTGGCTGTTAACCTAGCCAACTACTCATGGCTGGTGAGGTCATAGACCCTAGAGGAGAACCTACTACTACCATTTTCCTAAACCAATATAGCTTCTAATCAACTGTATTCTAAGAAGTTAACCTTATATTCACAGATAAGTGCACCCCTCTTCACTAAGGATGCTTCTGATTGCAACAGGTGGAGCCCCAGTACAGATAAACTCAGCTGCTTATAATATAGAGAATGAGTGACCAGAGTGTGCCTCGCCCTAGTTGATATGTCTGCAGTGCCACCTGAATACCAAAGGCTTAGGGAAGATCAAAGAAAAGGGGAGGAGAGATTGTTAAGAGCAAGAGGACCAGGATGCCTGCCGCAGGATAGCTCCTTCTAGGCATTACATAGGAGATGTACCCACATTGCTATTGTAAATGCTGGAATCCCAAAGCACCAGAGTTTGGAGTTCTGATGTCCAAAGGCAGAAGAGTATTCCAAGTCAAGGAAAAGTGAGAACTCTGTCTTTCTTTTGCACGTTTACTCTATTCATGCCCCTGACCAATTGGATGGTGTCTGCCCACACTGAAGTTGGATCATCCCGATTCAGTGGACATTTGAGTCTCATACCAGTTTTTGGAAACAGCTTTGTGGCTACACCTGAGTTAGTTCAAACATTCAAATAAAGTGCCAAAATATATATTTCCCATCCAGCGAAAGAAGAATTGGCTTACTGCCTAGTGAGCTTTGTGAATAATGCTTCACCAGCTTAGCATCCTTTAATCCTGTCAAAGATGTGTAAATCTAACCACCTTTTGTTAATTGACACCTATATGCTGGTCCTTTAGCCATACTTAATCTTCAGTCAGGCTGTTCTAACTATACAGAGGTTCACTGTGGATTGACTTTGAGTCTGCTAAATTTGTGTGTGTGTGTGTATGTGTGTGTGTGTGTGTGTGTGTGTGTGTGTGTGTGTGTGTAGGAGAGAGAGGAAGGGATAGAGAGAGATTTGTATGTTTAGTAAAGTTTATTTAAAAAAAAACAAGAGAAATCAATGAAAAAGTAATAGTTTTACCCAACATATCAATGTGCTATAACTATTCTGCAGGTGACGGAAAGAACACTGAACTATTGCCAAAAGAAGAGAGAACAATACTTGGGTGATGTTGTTTATCTTCAGATGTCCCCAATCTCAAATGCTATGACAGACACAAAATATAAAATTAACACTTAGGTATGTATGTAAATAGTATGCTCATGATAAAGTGATAAGCATGACTAAAATAAATGTATGCCATGTACTCACAAACACATTCACCCAAAATACATCATAACAAAATAAAGATGGACTATTCCCAGCAATTACCGTACCATTCTTTCAACAGTGGTCATAAGTGGTCTAAGCCACTGAGTCGGTGTGTGTCCATTCTTGACTATGTGAATCTGTATGAAATCATGTTTAGCCACCGGCGCCAAGCTTGGACACTAAGAAACACTGTGTTTTTGCTATGCATTGCAACTTGTGCTGCTTCTATGGTTGGCCTTGAAAAAAAAAAAAAGGCTATCCCAGGTGTGGCATGGTGTCACCAAATCCATGCCAAATACTCCGTGTTATGGAGCTTTCAGGACCAGGCTGACTTAGTATTTCCTTGTCAGGCCATGGATTCTTTGTTTTGATTTGGTTTGGTTTGGTTTGGTTTGGTTTGGTTTTCTAGGCAGGGTTTCTCTGTGTAGCCCTGGCTACACTCTGTAGACCAAGCTGGCCTTGAACTCAGAAATCCACCTGCCTCTGGGATTAAAGGAGTGTGCCTGGCTCAGGCCATGAATTCTTGTCAATGGCCAATGTAGTATTTCCTTGTCAGGCTGTGGATTCTCGATGTCAGCCAGTGTGTGATCTGTGGGCTCACAGAGGCCTTTTCTGGGCCAAAGTACAAAGTTTCCCTCAGACCCAGGCCTTGGGTAAGAGTCTAGAAAGAGATCTTGCAGGCTTTTGGAGTTCTATTCAGACTCTGCATTATCTTGGGACTCTGATTTGATGGTTGGTACTCTGAAATTTTGGTCTTCTCAGCCATGTAGACACAACACTCATCTCAAATCTACTATCTCTATGTTCAGTCCTTGAATACTCTAGAATTTGGCCTCTTGAGTCAGAACTCAAAGGGTTGGTCTTGTTTTCAGTTTTTCTCAGGACCAGACCCCCTGATCTTGCTGGGGCTGGATGTGTAGAAGTGGGATGTAGGGTTATCATTTACTCAATGTAAATATGTCTGGTGATCTCTGGACCCAGATGCAGATCTATCTCTTCAGCAGTGAGCCCGTCTGTGGAGCCACTAATGTTAGAACCCTGAACTGCTGCCATGATGAGAGGTCTTTTGGAAACAAAGACTTGTTGCCTGAGTGACAATGGTATAAGCTCTGGTCTAGTCCAGGAACTGCCTGTGGGGGTGTCATGGGGGCAATTAGATATTTAGTGCTCAAAAGGTGTGGATGAGTTCTTTCATTGGAAAGGCACTAGGCAGTGTCAAGAGTGAAGAATCTCTCTGCACGTATGGAAACCTATTACTGCTCTAAGTTTTACATCCTAATGGGTAGTAAGTGTTTGGATCTCGCTTATGACAGGATCTACAACTGGCCTATAATAGTAGCCTGATTCTTGATGGCGAAGGCTCAGGCAAAGTGCAGAGTGAAGTTTAATTCCATTCCTTGGAACTCCAAATGCTCCATGTGCAGCCATCCAGAATAATGTTATCCATAGGCTTGTGGCTGTTCAAGTACTCCAAATAGGACAGTATGTCTTTGTATATGTAGCTTGACTTGTCCCATGGAACATTGTAGGTGGCAGAGGGCAGGCTGTGGTTTGCTCACCTTCTTAGTGAGGCTAACACCTTTGAGCAGGAGCTTGAAGTCACCAGCACACCTCTGAGCTCTACAGCTTTTGTCCTGCTCCAGCCTTAAACCAGGCTGCGTGGGACATGATTAATCTTCTGGACAGTGCTAGATTCATCGGGAGGGCAGGACATTTTGTTTTAACTCCAGTGCGTGGCGAGGCGAAAGTGTTCAAATGCTTCTATTGGCATGGAATCTCAAACAAAACAAAACAGAACAAAACAAAACAAAAAACCCAACAACAACAACAAAAAGAAAAACAGATCTGATGAGCTTTCTAGGCAACTGGGGGACCCTGAGACACCAATTTACTCAACATTACCCTCTTGACCACTCACAAGCCCATCTGGAAAAATCTCACTTACCAACCCATTTTTAACTTCTTTTAACCGGCCTGGATCACCAGCTGGCTAGAAGCAGAGGTCTTGGAGGCAGACCTATCAGGGGTACTCTTAGCTGTAGTAACAACAGCAGCCCTTTATCCCCTGGTTGATTGAACAGAGCCTTTTACTACTCAATGGGTTTCTCCATTCAACTTCCATTTAAGGTTTTGTTTTGAACTTGGTAGGGTGATCTGCACGTTCTTTTTGAGAAGTCTGAGTGATTTTCAGTCTTATCTAGATCATGTTGTAATTTCCAAAGTGTTTGGAAATCAGTCTTGACTCCAAGTTTAATGGAGACACCAAATTACAAAGAGAGAGCATTCCTTTCTAAAAACAAAGATATCTAGGTAAGCAGAGGATGAAACCATAGGAAGAGGAAATAAATATTTGCTAATGGGTCACTATTGGCAGTAGTGACTGGGTCCACTTCTCCTTTCCACCCTCTGATCCTGTGCTTGTTAATTCCAGCAGTGGAGGGAATGATTCATTGTATTAGGTGCTGATTTAAATCTTATACAATGGGCTCCAGGGTAAGATGGAAGATTAGAAACCGACTAGGTAACAGAGAAGAAATAGAATAACAAAGAATGGGCTATCGTACAGAAAGGCAGCACATCAGACATCGTAAAAGAGGTGTTAGGGCAGCTGAAATGGAGAGAGATGTGAGCTACACAGGGAAATGGAAGAGGCACCTGGTAGCTTCCCACCAAGGTGCAGGAAAATATTTCCCACAAAGTAGCCAAAGCTGCCAGTGAAAAGAAAACTAGAAGTCTGTCAGAAGATACGTTCACAACTCTTTCAAACCTTCAAATCCAGTAAGGGTGTTTGGCCTGATGCTGGGTCCTCTTTCATGGCAGCACACCATTGGGGAAGAAGCCTGTTTTATTACTCCATATATCTTGGAGTGCTGTGGCCAGGAATGATCTTGAAAATGATTTACTCATAATGAGGGTCTGAACCAAGGAGTAATCATAAGCCAGAGAGCCTGGGGACCGCTTGGAGCAATGTCTATGTGGGAGACGGCTGTGCCAGGAAGTGGTAGAGAGAGAGGAGGCTGAAGTAGAACATGGGAAAGAGTCCAGATGGAGGAGACTAAGGTTTGCAGGGCACAGTGGAAGCAGCCATGCCCGATATAGTAGGGAGCAAACCCTGTCACTCGAGGACAGCTATGGAAAGGGACAGCTGCCAGCCTCTGAGGTCATCAGGATCATTAGCCTCAGCAGCTGCCACTCTGTTGCATGGTTTCTTGCTGGTAATAATGCTTGGAGCTTCTGTCCAATGGAGTACTTGATTTCCACAGCCTCCTCTTTCCCACATGACGTTTAATGCTAGGTGAGATGTGAATGCAGTGACACCAGTGCTGTGGTACACATCTCACTGCGGTTCCTTTCCAGAACTCTCCAGCATGCTTGGGTAGTAAGCCTTAGCTTATGTATTAGCTACTACAAGGAGGGTGACTTTGAGAGACTTTGGAATGAGTGAGAAAATGCCCCCAGCCCACAGGCTGCAAAAATAAATGATGTCAGTAACGGCTACTGGTACTCAAAGAAGCAAGGGTCGAAAGTGAATACAGATCTTCTAGGCAGCCAACTCTAGGGTGATCTGGGACCAGCACCTGCCTGAACCTCAGAAACACGAGTTTCCACTCTGGACTTGGAAAATGCCAGGACTGGAGGAGACAGAAATTAATACTTTGAAGTAATAATTTGTCCAACTATTTCCTCCTTAGTGTATTCCTTTTGTTGTTTTTGTAATAATTGTTATTACTTCTTACTTAATAAAAAAAATTTGCTTTATTTATTTATTTATTTATTTAGTTAGTTAGTTAGTTAGTTAGTTAGTTGTGTGTGTGTGCATGTGCGTGTGTGTGCATGTGTGTGCATGTGTGTGTGCATGTGTGTGCATGTGTGTGTATGTGTGTGTGCATGTGTGTGTGTGTGTGTGTGTGTGTGTGTGTTTTCACTGAGGCTAGAAGAAGACTTTGGATCTGTTGGCTTGGAGTTACAGGTTGCAAGCAGCTGTAGATCCTGGGAGTAGAACTCTGGTCCTTTGAAAGAGCGTCAGCCTCTTACCCCTGAGCTATCACTTCAGTAAGCTTTTTTTTTTTCTCAATAAGCTTTTCTGTTCTATCCTTCATTCCTCTTCCTATTTCTATCAAACTTCTTTCATATGCCTTTCCTACTGGACCCTTTCCTAACATTCTTCTATTTACTCGTTCTTTTCCCTCTTTTTTATTTCACCTTCCTATTTCTTCTTTCATTTTCCCTTTTGTGGTTAGAATGAGAACTGTCCTCCTTAGATGCACACCTTTGAACACTTGGTCCCTACCTGGTAAGTGAGAAAATGCTCCAGCCCACAGGCTGCAAAAATAAATGATGTCAGTAAGGGCTGTTTGGGGAATGTTCAGAACCCTTCAGACGTGAAGTCTTGCCATAGGAGTTACCTCACTGCCAGGCGCCTTCTGTTTTCTCTCTGCTCCCTGTGTGCAGATGAAACGTGATCACTCTGCTTCCTGACTGCCAAGGGAGCCTCCCAGGACGCTGCCATCTCTTCCCTGTAATGGTGGATGCCTTTCCCTCCAGAACTGAAAGTAAAAACAAACCCTTTCTCCCATAATTTGTTTTGTTTTGTTTTGGTTTTTTTTTTTTTTTGGTCTGATTAATTTATCTCCACAACAGAAAAGCAGTGAATACACCTGTCCCCTCCTTTACATTCCCATTTGTTACTTTCACTTTGATTATAATTAATTTTAACTTTATGTCTTGCGAGATTTGACTTTTGACATTTTTCCTTTCTGTGTTTTTTGGTTTGGTGGTCTTGCTTTTGCACGGCTTTGTTGAGTTATAGTGGGACTCAGAGCCTGTAAGAGATGACTGCTCACTCACTTCTGAGGGCAAATTGGAACAAAAATATAAGAAACACAAAGATATCAAGTCAAACACGCATTCCTTGAAAGGCCATACCCATATCTCAGTAAGCAAGTCAGAAGGCACTGAAGTGCTGAACGGGAAAGATAAAAATGAACAGAAAATTCAAAGAGCTATGAGGTTTGAATCATTCTTGCTTTTCCAAGAACAGGAGGTGAATCATTAATTTGTGCTGCTATTTTTAACCTTCCAGATTTTAAATGTAAGTACTCATAGGAATATGAATTATTCTTAAAACAACCTTTATTGTCTCAAAGGGTCTGGTAATTTGTGCTTTCATTTTAATTTGATTCTGGTAATTTAAAAATTCCTTTTCTGCTATACAGGACATTAAAAAAATGTATTGTTCAGTCTCTATGTTTTTGTGTAGTTTTTGTAAGTTTTCTTGCTATCTATTTCTAATTTTATTGTACTATAATCTGATAAGAAAAGAAATTTTGTTGATCTCTTTGCCTTTCGAATCAAATTGTTTTGGCTCTTTGAGTCTTTTTTTTAGGACTTCATTTGTGGCCTGTAGTGTAGTGTATTTTAGACAAGTTTCCATGGGCTGGTAAGAAGGATTTGTGTTCTGTACATGTTAGGTGGGATATTCTGTAGACATATGTTAAATCTGTTTTGCTTCTTTGCTATAACTTAACTATGAGTTATCTTTGTTGATTATTAGTTTGAATGATCTATCTAGAGATAAGAGTAGTTTATTAAAGTCACCTACTATTATTGTATAGGGACCTACTTGACCTATCATGTTTAATAAATCTTATTTTATAAAATGGGAAGCCTAGTGTTTAGTGTATATAATATATAATATTAATATAGAATAAATATACCTATTAAATGTATAATAATGTATCATATATACATATATATTTATGTCTTATAGATGGCTTGTGTTCTAACTAATATATATATAGTGGCCTGCTATGGACTACTCAAGCTGGGTATGGAGGTCCCTTGGATGTGGGTTGTCAAGGCCAGGTGGGTAAGGATTTGTTGGTGACAAACAAAAACAAACACAGAGGCAGTTTAAATCTGAGTGTATTTTGCAGCTCTCAAGCAAGGGTTTTATGCATAGAGAAGCAGGTATCACAACAGTGAAAACCTGTGTTCAATGAAGCAATGCAATAGGACAGACATTGTAATAATCATTTGGCACAAGAAAGTACAAAATCACTCAACTACTATCACTTCAAATATATATAGTCAATGAAGCAGCCAGGTAGAATGGATATGATTATGATTATTTAATACATCAAAATACAAAAATCATCTAAAAGTAGTGGCAAATTTCTAAAAACAAGCTAATGAATTGCTATGATCAGTTACTATTTAATCTCTAGTTCCTGTTCTTCTGTAACTCTTCAAAGCATAAATTTAAACTGTTTTAATTCTTTGTATTTAAGGTTGTTTTATACAAGATTCCAAAACCTACCCTGTATAACACACATGCAACCATATTAAATATTATTGTTGGGAAAATTATATTTGTAATTATTATCTTATGCATAACTTATAAACTAAAGCGCTGGTTTTCCCGGAGATGAGGTCATAGTTAGGGACTCTATCTCAAGGGATGGTTTTGTACCCATTATTCTTGCTTAAGATTTTGGCCTAGGCTATCAGGTATACCTCATATATAGTAAAAATAGTAGAAAACATCAAACAGATAAGTTGCTAAGAGAACTATGGCTCAATAAATTTTCTCTGACGAAGAGTTCCACAACCGGTTCCAAGAGGCCTCCCCTCTTTTGAGTTCGGACACCTCAGTCTGTGGAACTTGTCACACAGATCCTACTGGAGGTGGTGTAGCATACTCCCTTTTTTTTATATTTTAATTGAAGGTCATAAATATCTCCTTTGGATGTAGAAATGAGAGAAAAGACTAGTTGGAAAAGAAGTGGAAGAATGAGAAGGAGAAGAATTATTCCTGTAGACACAGCGATCACAACGATCCAATATAGCCAACCAATATGGTTTAATGACCATAAACCAGAGCTAATAGACTGAGCCAAATCTTCTATGCCAGTAGATGTACTTCTAAAGCACAGTACAACATGTGCTTTACTCATAGAGGAGATTTGGGCCTGAAATTGAGCCATATCTTTATCTTTTGTAATTTTGATGTTTACTTTATCTGTTATTAGGATAACTATCTCAGCCTATTCAAGGTTCCTGTTTGTTTGATAAATTATTTTCCATTCTTTGGGTCTCAGTCCATGGGTGTCTCATATATGACACACATTTCTTAGAAACAAAACAGATAGTTGGTTAGAAGTTTAATTTAATCATCCAGTTTCCACTCCACTGCTGAGTTGAGTCCATTCATATTTATAGCTATCACTGAGAGATGTATGCTGATTTCTGCAATATTGTTGCTTGCTTTCCCCCGTTAGTTGGATTCTTATTTGTTCTCTGCTTTCTGCTCTATTTGTAGCAGGGTTCTTTTTGTGCACCACATTAGGCATACTTTATTCCTTCTTAGCCTTTTTCTGTCCATCCATTACTGCCATGAAACATTTCCTTCCCTGGGCTCTCGTGTCTAAGACTGTGGGGCTCCTGTGTGGATAGTAGTCTAGACCCATTGAGTAACTTCGGTAGTGCTGGCTGGGTGGCCGTAACATGCTATCATTTGGGCTTCTCTTGAAATGTGCTTATTTCCAAGTCTGCTTTTAAAGGATAGATTACTGGATGTGGCAATTTTATTGGAGGTTCCTTATTTTCAGAGTTTGAAATATCACTCCATGATTTCCTGACTTTTAAGGTTGACAAGAAGGCTGATGTTTATGTGCTTTTGCCTTTGTGGTTGTGTTGTTGGTTTAATATTGTTTCTTAATTCTGTATTTTTTGACATTGATGATGATATATTGTAGAAAGATTCTTCTCTAATCTTGTCTATATAGGTTCTAAATGCTTCTTATGTTTGCCAATCTATTTCTTTCTCTGGATTTGGGATTTTTTTTTTAAACTCTAATTTCATTGAATACATTTTTTAATTCCTTTAATGTTTATCTCAACTCTGTCTACCCCTAGAGTCTTAGGTCAGTTTCTAAATCAGAGGTCACGTTTTAGAGTTCTTGGACTTTATGACCATGCTCAATTTGTTTTGTTTTCTGAAATTATTTTCATTCTGTGTGCACAGGTGTTTTACCTACATGTGTGCCTGACTTTACCTACATACTTGTGTCAAAAAAAAATGCCACAAGAAGACACCAAAAATGCCCTAAAATTGGACTCATAGGTAGTTCTGAGCCACCGTATGTCTGATGGGAACTGAACCTGAGTCCTTGGAAGAGCATCTAGTTCTCTTAATCACTGAGCCATCTCTCCAGCCACTCATTCTCTCTCTCCTTCTCTCTTTCTCTCTCATTTATTATTCACTTTACATCTTGGTCCCTAACCCAGTCAACCCTTCTCAAGTGACAGCACCTTCCATTGCTGGTGGGAGTGCAAACCTGTACAATTGCTTTGAAATCAATTTGATGGTTTCTCAGATAACTGGGAATAGTTCTACCTCAAGACCCAACTCCTGGGCATATATTGAAAGATGCCCCACCTTATCACAGGGACACTGCTCAACTATGTTCATACTAGCTTTATTGTAATAGTCAAAAAGTGGAAATAACATAGATGCCTCCCAACTGAAGACTGGAAAAAGAAAATGTGGTACATCTACACAATGGAGTATTACTCAGCTATTAAAAACAAAGACATCATGAATTTTTCAGGCAAATGAATGGAACTTGAGAATATCATCCTGAATCAGGTAACCCAGACCCAAAAGGACATGCATGATGTGTACTCACTTATACCAATACTCCTCAAACTATTCCACAAAATAGAAAAGGAACATTGCCAAACTAATTCAATGAAGCCATAGTTACCCTGATACCTAAACCACACAGAGACTCAACCAAGAATGAGAGTTTCACACTAATTTCTCTTATGAATATTGATGCCTCAATAAAATCCTCTCAAACAGAATCTAGGAACACGTCAAAAACATCCACCTTGCTCAAGTAGGCTTCATCCCAGGGATGCAGGGATGGTTCAATATATGAAAATCCATCAATGTAATCAACCATATAAACAAACCAAGAGGGAAAAAAAAAATCACATGATTATCACATTAGATGCTTAAAAAGCTTTGACAAAATCTAACACCCCCTTTATTTAAAACTCTTAAAGAGATCAGGGATACAAGATATATAACTAAACATAATAAAGGCAATATACAGCAAGTCAATAGCCAGCATCACACTAAATGGAGAGAAATTAAGGCAATTCTGCTAAAGTCAGGCACTCATTTTCTTTTTCTTTTTAAGATTTATTTATTTATTATTATATGTAAATACATTGTAGCTGTCTTCAGATGCACCAGAAGAGGGCGTCAGATCTCATGACAGGTGGTTGTGAGCCACCATGTGGTTGCTGGGATTTGAACTCAGGACCTTCAGAAGAGCAGTCAGTGCTCTTAACCGCTGAGCCATCTCTCCAGCCCCCAACTCATTTTCTTTTATGTTTGAATGTGTCAGCCATTTCTTCCATATCTAATATTGTTTGTTTGTTTGCTTGTTTCTTTCTTTCTTTCTTTCTTTCTTTCTTTCTTTCTTTCTTTCTTTCTTTCTTTCTTTCTTCCTTCTTTTTTGTTTTCTGAGACAGGGTTTCCCTGTGTAGCCCTGGTTGTCCTGGAACTCACTCTGTAGACCAGGCTGGCCTCAAACTCAGAAAACCACCTGCCTCTGCCTCCCAAGTGCTGGGATTAAAGACATGTGCCACCACTGCCTGGCTGTTCTAATATTCTTTCTTTAGCTTGGTACAATCTATTGACAACTTTTTACATTGTTTTTTTTTTATTTGATTCATTACATTTTTATTTCCAACAATTTATTAATTGTCCCTCAAATCTCTGCTGTTGAGCTGTCCTTCCACGCAGCTGGCATTCTACTCCCATACTGGATTTTGTTATTCTCATTGCTCAGTTTTCCATCTGTGGAGCTGACTTTCCCCTCCAGGTCTGTATCATCTGCCGCTGCTTGATTGTATTCTTTTTAGGTCAATGGTCTTTTGAAATCAAAAAGCTTTTGAAACTTCATCTGGCATTTGGTCTGATTCAGTGCTTTTAAGTTCTACAGTTGAGGGATCGACACCTTTTGGAGGAATCATCTTGCATGATTTTTTTCATGTTTACTGTGTGTATCTGCATTATGGTCTGTGTGTCTGTTAGCATGTATATCTCCTTTGGGTTGGTGGTGGGGAGTATACTCTTATCAGTCAGCCTTCTCTTGAAGGCTCAGGTCCCAATATCTCCCAGAGATGATAAAACAAGTAAAAAACAAGTAGAGGTTCTGCTCTCTCTCCTGTTATGGGGCAGAGCATGCATGGATGCTTGCCAGGCTTACTCTTCTGAATTGCCTGTCATTTTTTAATTCCCCAGATATGTTTTGTGGATTTCCACAACCTTTCCTCTCATTTTAATGTCTAGAAAAGAGTTTTTTTAATTGTGTCTCTTTATCTACCTCACACAGTGGGTTGTCTCTAGGCCTCCACCTTAGCCAGCGGGCCTAATTTTTGTTGTTAATTTCTTCTCATTTTGCTGTTTCTTAATTTCCTCTAATTACATCTATTTAGGGCAAGGGAATTAAGGGTTAGATAATGGTTCTTAAAGGAGGTAGGATTACAATCATGTTTTGAGAGATGAAAGACAGAGTGTTTCCTGTCACAAAAGAGAAAAGGGATTCTTCCAAATAGATTAGTCTATACAACGTGGAGCAAAATACACTTGGATACATATGCCTGGAGTGCAGGGTTTAACATCACAGAGAAATGTCTTCACAGAGGAATGAGACAGAAGGAGTAGGTGAAGAGCAGTTTTTAGACAGTTATTCTCTTTTGTAGCTGAAGAGATTTTAAGGGAGAAAGAAGCAGAGCTTCCCTTCGGATCTAAGCATGACCTTGGTGTAGAGGAGGGCAGGCCAGGGAGGAGCTGTACAGATGACAAGATTATCAAAGAAAAGAATACCTAACTTGGCGAGATTATAAAGAGTTCAACTTAATCAATGGTACTTCACTTGGGAAGGATAAAACAGGTTTTAGGGATGCCCAGAAGAGAAAACCAGGAGGTATTAGAAACACAACCTACAGCTAGAGATGGAAGACCATAATAGGACCTCTACATTTTTCTCTTAGACATTATAAGGATGAGAAGCATGGAAGAAAACATATTCTGTGTCAACAGAACACTTTTTTTTTCAATTGAGAAATGATGTCCCTTTGATGTACTTTTGGCATAAATGTGAGGTGTGAGTCAAGAGAGAAGCCAGTGCTCCACCGTTTATTCCCACATGAAAATTTGTTTGGATTTATCTCAGTCACATCTACAGAGTTCCCTGTCTTATGATTTTAGCTTCTGAGAATTAGTTTTCTAGCAGTTGTCAATGGTTCCTGTGGTCAAGTGCAACCACATCAGATGATTATGTTATCATTTTGAGTAGCAGTGGAAGTCTTGAGGGACAGAATGCTCTCCACTCCTTTCCAGTTCCCGTATTCTTGTGGGCATTTTTTTTCCCTCTCAGTAGAACAAGTGAGCCTTCAGTTGAGTTACTCTGCTGAGAAAGTAAGCTATCTCTTGGTGAATAACTTTCTTTGTGATGCTTCAGATTATTGATGTGTCCTCTGGGATACAAGGTCACATGCTCCTTGGTCTCCCCATTTCATTTGGTCTTCACGCCTTCTTCCCATGGTTGTTTGGGGTTTTATAGTCAGGAGAACAAAATGGCAGAGGTTCTAGGAACACTTCCCATAGTTGGTGGAATGAGAAGGCATTTGAGGTAAAGAAGCCTTCTGGCACTCCTGGACTTCCAACAGTGAGGAAGCCATTTATCCCACAGAGAGAGAGAGAGTGGTCAGAAAGCCAGGTAAAGTGACAAGGCAGCCACCATGGACTCATGGTTGTGACTTAAATCTCCATTCTGCCTTAACACAGAACAGCAATTACCTATTTCTAAGTACTGAGAGTTAAAGTAGGCCATTGATAGCTGACATATACTCTGTTTTATTCTTTAGTTCTTTCTTTAAACATCGCAATTTAAAAGGAGAGTAATTTTATTGTTGCTAATCAGTTGAAACACAAAACATTCTGACTTATATTTTTAAATATCTATGTTTTAAACTTAAGCTTTCACATCTTAACCCAAGTTAACAGAATGAGTTGGAGGAAAAAATGTAAGAGGAACATAAAATCAGTGCAAAGTTAATATTTATAAATTCCCACAGATTTAACCAACCTTAGTGGAACCAATTATGGTCCATTTGGAGGCAAAAGTCTCACAAGCTTTAAATAGGGTCTCAAGACTGTTTTAAACATAAGCCCTTCTTGTACATTCAAAATGTTTTATAAATGTTAATGCACACCCATATTAAAGGACTCTAATACTTGTAAAGACTATCTAAACATTTCTGTAACTATAGCAGTGTTAAATGAGATTGCTGTCTGCTTCTGACTAAAGGCTTTGCAACACTCCATAGTGACTAGAAGCGCATGCTTTCCCTACTAAACAATTCATTCACTCATTTGAGTTTATCATGGCAAATATAACTAAAGTATATTAAACCTGTAACCAGAAATGCCAGGCCAAGTAGTGCTATCTTTATCCAAATGAGTCCTGGGGCAGAGTCACTCTTCTCACTAGTAATCCGTGTCTTCAAGGGCTTGATGATCCGTTCTCTTTGAGTCAAGATGGCTCTCCGGGCACCATCCCATTTCCCTGGACCTTGCAAACGGTATTGGTATGGGGTACAGGGCCCGAAGAAGACTTCCATGGCTAGCATTGGATCCGAGAGAAACAGGAATGGGAGACTGGGCTTCACCCCAGCCAGAGAGGCAATCTCATCCATATACTCAATATGGTCCACTTGGATTGTGTGCCTGCCTGTCTTCACATACCTTAACACACAGAGACAGAATATGCAAGATTCAGCCTTCGGTACTGGGCAGGAGCTTTAACTATTTCTACCTTAGAAGTAAAAAAAATTGAGAGTGAGCAAACTTTCCTGAGAAACCCAGCACCACGCAGATGTTGAGCGGAACAGAGGACACAGAATCCATGCTTTCATCCCCTGTGTACCTTCGTTGTGTTTTGGACTAGGATGTTGAACTGCAGACCGTGTTTACAGTGGTCTCTATCCTTTAAGATTCCTTTCTTAGAAGTGTTTCCTTTGTATTTCTTTCTTTCTTTCTTTCTTTCTTTCTTTCTTTATTTTTATTCTCTCTCTCTCTCTCTCTCTGTGTGTGTGTGTGTGTGCGCGTGTGTGTACATAAGTGCTACAGTGCACATGTGTGGAGGTCAGAGACAACCTTGTAGGAATTGGAGCTTTCTACCAAGCCTGATGATGTGAATTTGATTCCCAGAGCACATATAGTAAAAAAGAGATCTTTTTCCATGAGAGATTTCGATGTAGCAAAACACTTAGTTTTGTGATGCATAGATGAGATGGAGAACTTAGTTTCTCATCATCTCTGTATTTATGGTTGGCTAGAGTAGAGATGAGTAATCAGATAGCCACTAGTGCTATGGCTTTAGGTCTTTAAATGTACCTTAGCCTTAGGCCACTATCTGGCCAGTAAGAAACATGGTTTTGCTGAAACTCAGAGACTACTGACTTGGGGGAATTGGTTAAGCTTTCATGGTGAGACCCTGGAAGAAATGCCACCAAAGATGGAGTTTGAAGCAGTGGGTGTAATTGCAGATTTAATAAGAGTTGGAGAGAATAAATTCATACTCATTCGCTACTAGACTGGTCCAGAGACCTAAAGGGTGTACTTGGTGTGGGAATGGAGAAGGACAAGACAGACAGGAGGAGCAGTTAGAATTCCACACTAAGAATCCTGCCACCTCTTTGAAGTTTCCAAATGCTTGCCACTGCATTTTTATTTACCTTTTCTCTATGGCCTTTTTCCTTTGGTTCACATCTGCCTTCATGACCTTCATTGAGGGTAATTTGGTCAGCCCTGGAAATGAAAAAAATGCATCAAGATTGAAAGGATAAGAAGGGCATATGTAACTCAAAGACATGTTCAACATCCTTAGGCACCCAAGAAATGCAGCATGTTATAGCTCAGGAGAACATCCATCCATTGCTGATGCGAATGCAGACTTGTAGAGCCAGTATAGAAATCAGTGTGGTGGTTCCTCAGAAAAATGGGAACCAATCTACCTCAAGATCCAAGCTATAGCACTCTTGGTCTATCTTCAAAGAAGACTTCATTTTACCACAGGCACTTCCCCAGCAATGTTCACTGCTGCCCCATTTATAACAACCAGAAGCTAGACACAACCTATATTTTTCTCAAAAGAATAATGAATAAAGAAAACATAGTACATTTACCCAACGAAGTATTACTCAGCCATTAAAAGATGAAATCATGGAATTTGCAGGTAAATGGATGCAACTAGAAAAAAATTATCCTGAGTGAGGTAACTCAGACCCAGAAAGACAAATCTGGTATATATTCACTTATGTGTGGATATTAGCTATTAAGGTAATGATAATCCATAGAACCACAGAGGTTAAGAATAGAGAAAGGGACTAGAGGGACAGATAAATCTTACTAGGAAAGGGAAATGAAATAGCTCTGGATAGAAGGCATGGCCATGGCAGGCATGGGGAAGTAGGAGGCAACAGGGGTTTGTTTGTGTTTGTTTCTTTGTTTTTTGGAGGGGAAACTGGGAATGGAGAAATTTACATGTAAATAAAGAAAATAAAAAAAAAAAAGAAGGCATGGTCATATTGGGAGGATCAAATGGGGAGGGGCAGGGGATCGGGAGACAAGAGAGGGGATTTGGAAGAGAAAACTAAAAGAAAGTATAATTGGAGGGGTATTATGGAAGCCTAGTGCAGTAGAATCTTCCCAAAATATATACATATATGAAGAAAATCTAAATGAAATTGCTTCCGAGTCATGTGGAAGACAGATCTCCAACTGGTTATCTCTTGTCACCATGTGAAGTTTCTAGTAATGGGATTGGGTTGTATCTAATTGAGTTGTTGGCCAAAGGGGTCCCATGGCAATCCTTAAATAACTCACGTTTTTTGCCAAGATTATTAGTTTTTCTCCACACAATGGATGGTAAAGCTCCATTGCTAAGGACATTAACTCACTGAACTTCACATAACTCATTGAACATGGAGACATTGAACTGGTGTCTACACAGAGCCATCACTACTATGTGCTAGCATTCATATGGAAAGGTACTCTGCATACACCCAAAAGGAAACATAAACACCAGTCCAGCTGCAAAGTGTTTGATCAGCAATGGCATCCTGCCTCCATGATGAGCTAGGATAACAGTAACACAAAGCTTGTGAGAGTAACCAACCAATATCTGATTTGACTGAAGGCCCACAATGGCCCTTTCATGGGAAAGGAAACCCATACTCAACACTGCTCAGGTGATCAGGAATCTGAGACTAGATAGCTTGGGGACCTAGGTTAAAACAAAATACTATTGTTCTAAAAACAAATAAATAAATAAACAAAAATATAGCAATCTGGACCCCTGAGATCTCTCAAACACTGGACCATCAAACAGGCAGCATACACCAGCTGATATGAGGCCCCCCAACACACATACAGCAGAGGACTTCTGGGTCTGTGTTCAATTAGGAATGATGCACCTAACCCTCAAGAGACTGGAGGTCCCAGGGAGTTTAGAGGTCAGGTGGGGTGGGAGCAGGGGGTGGGGACAGCTTCGTGGAGACAGGGGAGTGGGAAGGAGGTATGGGATGTGGAACAGTTGGAGGGTGGACTCATGGGGGATAAAATCTGCAGTGTAAAAATAAATAAATAAATACTCTTAATGACATTTTGCTGTAATCATAGATATGATCACGGTCAGCCCTCATCAAGAGAAGCTCCCTCCAGCAAGAGATGGAAGCTAATGCAGAGGCCCACGACCAGACATCATGCAAAGAGTGTGAGGCCTTGGAACACCAGTCCCAGAAGGGATGTTTCCGTCAAGCGCATCTCCCTCCATCCCTCAGGCCTCAGGGAACCCTGTTGGAGAGGAGACAGAAAGAGTGTAATAGCCTCAGGGGACAGAGGCATCAAGCAAACAGGCCCTCTAAATCAAGAAGATTGACACATATTAAAGTCACAGAGACTGAGGCAGTCTGTACCGAGCCTGCACGGGTCTGCACCAGATGGGGTCCTAGAGCCGACTGGAGAAGTGGACCATTGCTTCATTCTTAACTCAGGCGCAGTTTCCAACTAATAAGCCCTTGAAAATGAAAAATGTCTTTGCCTCCAAGGGAGTCTCACGGCAGATACAAACTACTCTTAAGAGTAGGCTGCATGCTCAGCAGTCGATGGGCAACAGAAACAAACGCGACAGGCTCTTTGCAGGTTCCTTGTCTCTTAATGTCATGACAGCACTTTTATGTTGTTTAAAACACATGTATTATTATTAGTATTATTTGGTTTTTTTGTTTCTCTGAGTAACAGCCCTGGCTGTCCTGGAACTTGCTTTGTAGACCAGGCTGGCCTCGAACTCACAGAGATCCAGCTGCGTCTACCTCCCAAGTACTGAAATTAAAGGCATGTACCACCATGCCTGGCTTTTACTTTTTATTTTTTATTTTATTTATAAACTTTTTTCTTCTCTCTTTTTGCCCTATATGTCCTTTGCATATATATTATAGGTTCCAGTTTAGTGTTTTTGTGGGATTCCTTAGTGTGTGAACCAATAGGTTTCTGTTTCTTATACCTTCTTTTGGGCTCTTTTCCTTTTATTCGTTTGTTTTGTCCAATTCTAATATGTTAGTTCCTGTTTTATCATTATATATTATATTATATTATATTATATTATATTATATTATATTCCCTTAGAAGCTTGTTTGTTTTCTAATAAGAGACATGAAGAAGGTGGATCTGGATTGGAGAGGAGGTAAGGAAGAACTGTGAGGAGTAGAGGGAGGGCCAACCATAATCAGGATATATTATATAAGAAAAAAAATCTATTTTCAATAAAAGGAAAAGGAAGACATGTTTAATCAGGAAGAGGAAACTAGTGTGGAGAGAAATGAGGGTTCACTTTAGGTGAACTGCCAGGCCCCTCACAGCCTTTGCATACAGACCTTTGAACACCTGCACAGCCCAACGAGACTGAAGTTCTGCAATGGGTAGAATGATGCCCAAGGGCTGGATGAGTCCGATGACAGCCAGTGTTGGCTTTTCCAGGTCCAGAGGGAACATCAGCTTATACAAGGACACTTCATTGTCAGTAACGTCAATCAGACCCTCAAGGAATGGAAAAGAAAAGTTGTATCCGGTGGCAAAAATGACAACATCAATATTCTCCTCCACCGTACCATCATCAAAAATAACATCTGTTCCCGTGAACTCCTTCACGTTAGGCTTCACTCGGACTTTTCCAGAAATGATGCGATTTGGAAGGTCATCACTGATGGTGGGATGCTGACTCAGTGGTCTGTGTATGAAAATAAAAGTCTAAGCAAATCTAAGAACAAGAAAGTGAGGTATGGGAGAAGGGATTGAAGCTGGCCACTCCCCACGTCAATGATCTCTGCTAACACAGGGTGTGTGCGTGTGTGTGTGCGTGCATGTACATATATCCACAGATGTGCATGCATACACAAGCAAGGAGAGGTCAGAGAAAGGTGTAAGGCATCTCACTCTATCACGAGCTCTTATTCCCTTGAAGTAAGGTCTTTTACTGAACCTAAAGTTTAAAGTTTTGGCTAGGGTGCCTGGCCATTAAGCTCCTGGATCTACCTGCCTCTGCCTCCCAAATTTGGGATTCAGGATGTGGCCATACCTGGCTTTAAATTTCTTTTTTACATGAATTTTGAACATTCAAACTCAGATCTTCATTCTTGCACATCAAGTGCTCTTATCTACTGAGCCACCCCCTTCCTCCTGGAGTATATACTATACTCTGAGCACTCAGTGGCCTTCTTGGTTCTTCTTTTGTGTCAGTATTTTATCTTGAAAAATACACATGTATAGTATCATTTATGCAGATGTTTCTCATTTGTCTTGTCATAAATATTTGCACTTTTTAGATTTTAGGGCAAAAATGATGTTAGACTTTTCAAAACTAGTCATAGGCTATTTTTAGTTTTCCTCCTTTCTCTCTTTGGACCAGATAATTGCTACTTGTAAGGCGATCAAAGTCTAAAAGAGATGTAGGAAGTTTCTGCGGCATGGGTAGCCACAAGGCTACTTGACACCACAGCACCTGCTCAGGTAGCAGTAAATTAGCTAGTGTTGCCTTGAGTAACTGAGTCCCAGGCACTGAACCCATTTTCCAGAGAGGAATTGTGACAGAGGAAGAGAGCGGAGACTACACATGCTGACTGTGGTCCTCTTCTGGGTACATACTAGTCTCCTCATAATTATATTCAAGGAAGTCCCATTGGAGGAAGCCATGTCACCTGACCACACTCTCCCACCAATCTTCTGTTCCGGGGCAGAAGAGGTATCTAGTAAACAATTGAGAAAAACTCTTCTATAGAGGTAAGAATTGGACTGAAAATAAAATAAAGAAGTGATTTACTATGATTATAAATAAAATATATAGTCAAATCAGTAAAAGGAAGAGTAAATAGTTATGTGCTACATTCAAGACTTGGGTAAAAACTAACCAAATATATGCGAGTGGTGTTTTAAAATTGTATAGAAACTGCAAGATTGTCATTTAGTGACCTCACAGCCATCATAATGTAGCCTGCTGCTCATGTGTGTGCTGATGCTGGTGTAAAGCAGGCTCATGTGTGTCTGCCCAGCAGGTGAAAGGCAACATGTACAATCATGCACGCTATGCAATCTCTAGAAATGATGGTAACTAGCTTGCATGTATTTCCTTTACTATATAAACACCTAGTGTTACTTCTGCTTATGAGTAAAACCATGACTGTAATCAGTATGCTGCATTACACCAGCAGCCTGTGTATGAGAGTGTGTCTTATGTTTCGTGTGAGGACATTCACAGGATGGAGTAAGAATGAGAGTGTAAGGGCTACCTGGTTTTAACTCAGCCTGAGGGCTTAGGGCTTCTGATTAGTATGTGTTGTTAGATATCCCTCTTACAATCATCATGAGCAAAGAAATTCCTATGTGATTAAATACTTATGCTAAAAAATATTTGAAAATTCCAAATGTGGTGACTAGAATTTGAAGACTGATTTTTATTCTTGAGACAGGTGAGCCTATATTTATCTAGCTTTTAAAAATAAATTATAAGAGGAAAGATGGACAGGTGTGAATTATTTTTTAAATTTAAATCTTTGCATAGTAAAGCAGTGTCTCAAGCTAAATCAATGGGAAAATATGATTAGAAGAAACATGATATGCATTATTTAAAAGTAGATTGGCTTCCATAATATTTCATGAGTACCATGAAAAAGTACATGTGTTTTAATTAAGAAGGATCTTGATCATTCAGTGTTTAATTCCAGCATTTTTATGCATTTTCTGAAGTGACAATGTATCCACTATTTAGCTCATATAAATTCCCTCATCATTCCCAGAGTTTATGAAGGTGAACTACATTCAGGGGTGTTTCTGTTCACTAGCACTTAGACTATACAGCACCAGAGGGAATGAGCTGTAACTTGCTTGCTTTAATCATTTGTTCCATCCATCCATCCATCCATCCATCCATCCATCCATCCATCCATCCATCCATCCATCACCAGAGGGAATGAGCTGTAGATTGCTCGCTTGAATCCGTCCTTACATTGATTTATCCTTCCTTCTTTCCATCAATTCATCTGTCCATCCACCCACCCACCCATCCACCTACCTCTCACCCACCCGTTCATCCATCCATCTGTCCACTCATCCTTTCTTCTATCCATTTATCTGTCTGTCTATCCACCCACCCCCTACCTACCCCCATATCCATCCACCCATCCACCTACCCACCCACCCACCTACCCCCCACCTACCTGTCCACTTATCCTTCCTTCCATCCATTTACCTGTCTGTCTGTCCATCCACTCACCTACTCACTTACCTATCTCTACATCCATCCATCCATCCATCCATCCATCTATCCATCCATTCATTTGTCCATCCTTCTTTCCTTCTCTCCTTCCTTACTTTCTTCCTCCCTCCCTCCCTCCCTCTCTCTCTTTCTTTCTTTCCTTCTTTCTTTCTTTCTTTCTTTCTTTCTTTCTTTCTTTCTTCCTTTCTTCCTTCTATATATTTGGCTGGCTGGCTGTTCACCCACCCACCCACCCACCCCCCCATCCATCCATCCATTCATCATCCACCCACCCCCAGCCAGCCTGTCACCATCCATTAATCCATCCATAACTCACCATTTCTTCCTTCTTTTCTTCAGCCTTTCTTATTTCTTTTTGTGTCTTTATTTCTTTTTTTACTCACCTCTATAAACATTTAATCATACATTGATATTTATATGTCTCTCATCACCTTTCTTCTTTTTCTTCCTCTATTCTACTGAGTTACCAGCTCTGATTGTGGACCCAAACTCAGATGACTTTCTTTTCTTCTTATGGATTTAGGAGCCTGGGTTGATATATTGTCTAGCAGAATCTATAGATTCCATTGCAGTATAGTCTCCAATGTTGTACATGTGTGGATCAACAAAAACCAGAGTTTGTTTCCTTCTTGCTACTTATTCTTTATAAGTGGAGCCATATTGGCACAATTTACCTTAGGATTTTGTCTGTCTAAGGATTGAACTGGAGATACTCAAAACAACCCTAAGAGGTAATTGGGTGGAAGTCTGAAGTAAGACATATTGAAGCAGGCTCACATGGTCAAAGGAGATCACTGGAGGCTGCACTGTGTCTTGGTGAATCAAGATAAGGGATGACCCAGTGAGCAGAATGGGCTGTGAAGTTTGTAGATGAGTTAAAGAAATTAACTTAAGGATGGGGCTTTAGTGTTTTGGGAAAAGACCTAAAAGCCCTTTTAAATGCCTGGAGGTTCTTCAAGACCCAATTTCAGGCTAGTCTGTAGGAGACAAGACATATGGGTGGTCATAGATAGTTCATCCAGACAGAGAAAAACGTGGAACTGAGGGTCTTACGTGAAGAACGTCTGTGTGCATGTGTGTTGTCAGCATTGCATCCTGGAGCAGAAGCCCCCTTTCAATCTGAAAAACCTTTCCTTCTGTTCCTTAAGTATTGAGTGTCTTCTACATTCTAACTTTTTCATCTTTCTAGTAAGCATTTTTTTCCTACTACCTGCTTCAGCTATTAATTGGGAAATGATATTTTTAATTACCAAAGATTAATTCTCTGTAGCCTTGAATCTCTTTAAGATTGCTTCAGGTTTTCATGCAAGATGACTTCTCACCTCCACTCAAGTTTCCTACCACCTGCCCTGATTTTCCAATGCATCATCTGTGTGCATTCTGGTCATTGACATAAAGAAGTTTTTCTTTTGACGCGCTCTACAGACTGCCTTTGTTGACTGCAGGCACCTCGGGTGGCTGGTCTGCATGTGGCTCAGGTAAATGGGTCAACTCTGTGAACTAAAATCCTAACAAACATCCCTGTTCTTGCTGAGCTATCCAGAGTCAGCCTTTGTCTCCTTCTTGGGCGCAGCGGCCTCTGGCGGGACTCAGTTTATTCTTCACCATCTCCGCTTCCTCAGTGCTAGGGCACTGCTTCAGGAAGAACTGATGTTGCCTTTCAGCAGAATCATACACCACGATCTTCCCAGGATGCACCAGTGTTTTACCTTTGGGGTCCTTAAAATTGATCTCTAGGTACCTATCTGACCTATGGAGAAGAAAGACTCATATACTGTTCGAAGCCTTATAAGGTGGATCCTTTTAGCTCTCAGCCCTAGACATTTAAAAATGTAGGCTTATTATATGAGTCCTAAATCCTTATTCTTAGTATATACTCGAAAGGGATAAACTCATTGCCATCAAGACATATCTTCCCTCCTTGTTCATTGTCTCATTTATGATAACCAAAAAAATAAAGAAAGAACTTTAGTGTTGATCCATAGACTAATGAGTAAGAAACTGTGAAACATGTCTGTCTGTTTCTCTAGTCTATGACCATGATGCACACGTACAACGAGATGTTATACAGCCTTAGAACTGGGTGATAGAACACACGTCTAGTAGGTGTAAGAGCCTAAACTCAAAGGGCCAATGTCAAGCAGCACATAGGCAGCACGAAGTGGACTTGATGGTTTTTTAAAAAATCACAACTTTGGTTGTGTTTGGGGTATGTGGATCTGGCCAGAATTTGGGGAGGGGTGGAGATATCGTCAAAATACATTAGAGAAAATTCTTTTAAAAATCTAATAAAAATTAATAAAAAAGAAATACTGCCAGTTGTCACACTATAATAAACATGAAATATAGTATGTTATGTAAAATATGCCAAATACTGAAAAGGGGTATCACATTACTTACATGCTGTGTGTGCAAAAGTTAGAAGAGTAGAGATTCCAATGGCTGTTAGCAGGTTTTAGGGGCAGAGGAGAACATGGAGAGATGTAGGTCAAAGAATACTAAGTTGCAAGTATTTAAAACAGACAAGTTAGGGTTCCAGTTCACAGCACTGGGACTGTAGCCAACAACGCTATTGCATGAAGGCCTTTTGCCTAAAGGTCTAGATGAGATCATGAATGTTTTGATTTGCTTCACTTTGGTAACAACTTCACTGTGTGTGCATAACAGAGTATGCTGGACTCCTTAAAATTATGCAATCATCTCAAAAATGGAAAGAATCCAAATTTTGGTCCACGTTCCATCCATAAGTGGCTTGACTTCTGTCTCTTTGTGGTCCTCTCCCTGACTCCATCATGGTGCCTGGTTCTCTTCTCTTCTTCCCTTTGTAACTAGCCTCTTCCTAGCTCAAGAACAATTTGCTTGAGAATCCTCCTACAACCTTTTGGCCTGGATGACTTTTCATGGTGGCTCCTCCTCACCCTGTAAGTCTTAACTTAAACATCACTCCTTAGAATTGCTTCCTCCACCATCCTACTAGTGGATCCACCTAGTTCTACCCCTAGATAGTCTATATCACATCCAGATCCTCTTTCTCCATAGTTCTAATGGAATTTTATAGATTTAAAATGCATCCATCATAGAATGTAACATTTTCATCTACAGCATAAGAAAAGGTCACTAAATATGTTTTAGTAAACAAATCAATACCTATCACACTCTTATCTCCCTTCTGATGAAACATAGGAGGAGATGAGGTAGTTCGGAAGTGCTAGAGGTATGTAAGGATGAAGATCTGAGTTCCATCTCCAGCACCTCCATCAACCTGGGCACTGCAGTGAGTACCTGCCAACCCAGCTGTGAGAAGGAGAAGACAAGAAGGTCCTGGGAGGATGCTGCCTAGCTAGTCCAACTGAATTGGTGTGTACCATAGTCAATGAGAGATCTTGTCTCCAATAATTAGGTGGAGAGCAATTTTGCAGGATGCCTGACATCAAGTTCTGGTCTCCATATGCACTTAAACACAAACACACACACACATACACACACACACTCTTACCCTTGGAGACAATAGAGGACAATAATATTTATTGTCTTACCTGTTTACCTTTGCTAGAACAATGCATAAGTCTGAGTAATTTATAATATATATAATTATAATAGATATACATATAATATAATATATGTAAAACACTTATTGATTTAGATGAGTTATGGTGAGTCGGTGTCAAAGAGCCACATCTAGTGAGTACCTTCTTGCTGCTGGGGATGCTGCCTAGTCTGAAGTGGTATGAGAAACCACATGGGAAGACAGAGCAAAGCCTCAAACTCAGTTAATCTCTTCCTCTTCTTATAAAAACCCTGAACTCTCATATGGGCCTCATCCTCATGATATCATCTAATTTCAGTTACCCTTGATGGCACCACCTCAACATAGCTTTGAAATATGAATGTGAAGATAAGTGTCCCATAAACAAATTCTGGGGCACCTGACTTATTTGAATATCTCTTCATTATATTTATTAATTTTTTTCTTATCTCAGCTTAGCCCTGATCCTACTCTCTCTTTTGCATGTTAACTAGAAACTACTAACAAGTTTTGAATCAAGAAATTTTCATGGGTTAAGACCTGGAGTTGTAGGGGTACTCTTAAAGTGGGAGGATCTCTTAGGTAGCTACCCATTCATGAGAACTTTACTGATACTTCTACCCCATCCTCAATGAATGAAGTTCATTCTACCCCAACCTGACTATTTCTAGTTTGGACCTAGATGCACCCTGCTCTGACATCCACCGTGGCATCTCACATTGCTCTTGCACAAACTTATGTCTGAGTCTTCTCTGACCTGTACAGTTAGCATCTATTGAAGGGAGGAGCATTCTGTCGCCTTTTGTCTGAATTTTCAGTGTACGGCAATCAAGTCTTAACTGGATGAGAATATACAAGTTGTGCCAAGGAGCACATGCACATTTGCATGCTGGAATGTATATCACACAAAAAAGTTAAAGTCACATCTTCAAAGCAAAAAGCCCACATAGCTGTCCACGATTCCCCACACCAAGCCCTTTGTCACCTGTGCTGTGGCTGCAGACCATAATTTGCATGGTTGAATCTTGAGTTCATTGTCTTCTCTAGGTACTTATTCACTGCTTCTATAGTTAATATCTTCTGGAGAAAGCTATTGAACCGAGTGAAAAATGAACTGTCCATGGGATAGCCATTATTCCAAACGCGGTGTAAAATCCATGCTCCTCTCCTGGTGCTGAGGAATACCTAGGAGGCAGAATCGCACAGAAGAGAGAAGAATGTTTACCTGTTGTACTGCTAGAGTGCTAGCCATTACCACTAAAGAATAAAAGACAACGTGTTGTGCAGTGATCACCGTTGCTGTGCTTCGTCAGAACTTTTACTGAGCCCTAGAAAAAAATAAGTTGCTTCTATGATACCAAATTTGTGAATGAAAACTAAAATGTATTTCACTTATCTACCCGTGACTGAAGTATCATACTAAAAAATACTCCCGGATATTGACATAGCTGTACCTCATAGGTAAGAAGGATTTGACTTCATTGGTTCATTGCCATATTAATTGCTTGAAAAATCTATATTTTTTTTCTCTGAAATAAATCCAAGGAAAATGTCTTACTAGGTGAAAGTAACCCAGACTCAGCTTGACAAGTACCACATGTTCTCCCTCATGTGCAGATTCTACCAAGAAAAATCAAATTAGTTATGGAATATTGTGCTTTACCTATCTAGTGACCTACACTTAAGTCCCTTGGTAAGTTGTTTACATGTCTGTTAGTATAAGGGGGTTAATTTTTACATTCATTTTCTACTCAGAATGAATTTAAACATCCTAAGGATGGGCCCTTAGATTCCTCCACATTTCTTTTCTGGCTAAACTCGCACTCATAGTGACACCCGGAAGTGCACAAGACCCCACTGGTAGAGTCAAATTAGTGATCACCAGCAAACCTGTTTTGCTACATGACCAAGCTCCACAGCAATGTCCACACCGGAATTCCCAATGCCAACCACTATGATTCTCTGTCCTACATAATCCTCGGGACTTTTGTATTCCCGGCTGTGGAAATAACGACCTTCAAACTTCTCGATGCCTGTGGTGGAAGAGAATAATTTGTCATTATGAGGAGAACTTTCACATCTTAACACACAGAGAAGAAAGTTATACTCTGAATGACCTGAAATACCAAGAAATTGAAATCTGAGTCAGCTGAAGATCACATCATCCTTAAATGTCCTTTAAGAGAGCTCAGGGCACAGAGGACTAAGCTCAGAATTAGAGTCCATGGGTTCCAAATACAGACTGGTGATCTTATAAAGTATTTACGGAATAATAGAACTATCTTTCTTGACTGTGCATAAATGAAAGGTGTTACAACAGCACCGGGATCTGACGCTATTCATTACTGTATTACCTTCACAGTTCTAAGAAAAATAACAAAGCAAGGCACTGGGTGGTGTACTGTTCGACAATTCTCTAGGATTTAGGCACCTCCACTCCTTGGTTTCTCCCCAGCCTTATGTGCCTGATGCTAGTACCTAATGTTGTACTTGGCTTAGCTACATGCTTCATAAAACCCCAATCTGTCTGAAATTGCCAGGCTGCTCCCTGCAAACTTGTTATGTTTCTCTATAGGGAGTGCCTCTTTTCCAGAAAACATCAACCAGAAGTTGATACAATAGCTCACTGGGTAATCTTTAGATTATTTCATACTTGGAAATGCTTTTCTGAATATATTGTATTATAACATTAAAAAAAAACAGGTACTTTAATTTTAGAGATATTTGTGTTGGTGTGCAAAAAAAGATTATTTTTATTTGTCTAATTCGCTCAGAATTTTGAGTAACCATTTAAGGTAATCTTGTTTACTTTGTCTCCATTTTTCACACCATAGAAAGAACTTGAAATATAAAATATTTTCTAATTGATTCCTGGTGGTAACTTGATGGAAATAGAGGGAAAGTGGGTCAAGAGTAAGGGGAGGGAGCTTAGTTAGGGGAGATAGGGACTAAGATAAGCCCCCTTGACATTGGTACCATTTTACCACACAGAACTACAAGGGAATAATAAACTGCTTGTTCAGTTTTATTAGCCAATGAAAACCAAAGATATAGAAGGGAAAAATCTGTGGTCCCTACACCCAGACTGCAGGTGAATAAGAAATGCTGAGAGCTAGAGAAATACTCATTTCCAGAAAAAAAGCTCCTTCAATTAGTTATGCATACCAAGCTGCCAGCCCTTAAACTATATACATTATATGTGTGTGATTGATATATATGACTTATATATTATGTATATCAGTAATAATTAAAGAAAAGGGCCATGACTTTGAAAGGGAGCAAAAAAATGGTACATGGAAGTAGTTGGAGTGATGAAAGGGGAAAATAAATAATTATATTTGACTTAAAAATTAAAAATAAACTCATGATAAATAAATGTGCTAAAGTTCCTTCCCCATATGTTAAGATTTCTAAATTTATGGATTTGCCAGATGTTTGCTTGTCATTCGTCTTTGTGGTTCATTTTTATTAATTTCACTTTCTCTGCAATAGGCTGAGATCAAATAAATGGATAAAACTGAAACCATTTGAATGTGGGCTTACTTTTATTATTCATTAGAAGCTGTATGCAATGATAATAAGCAAAAAAAAAAAAGTGTGGGTCATTGTGTCTGCCTGCTTTTGTAGTTCCATGGTTTATGTTTTCCTGTTAACAGAGGATGAACACTATGAACCACTGAAGGATACCAGGGGCAACTCACTGAAGCATAATATGAACATAATGCAATTTAATAACATTTATGCCCAGTCCTTTCTACCTGTAAGTCATTTGGATTATGTGTCTCAACTAGACTCTTCATGACATACCTGGGAAGGACTTGAGTGGCAGGTGGGGGTCTGTGTGATGGCCACTGCAGACCAGAATCCCATCAAAGACCAAGCTCTCTTGTTTTCCATCTGCTTCCACAACAACATCCCATTGTCCGTGGATGCTGAAGTCTGGACGCTTTCTCACGCTCTTCACTGTGGTCTGAGAATAAGGGCGGAAACATAGGTGACTCACTTCACAGCTCCTGCTGAATCCTCCTCTTTAAGTCCCACGGATCGACTGGACACTTATCTCAGGCATTCACACTAATATAGTTCCTGGTCCTCCTACAGGAGGATCACTATTGAGGGCATTTTCAATATTTAAGGATATTTAAATAGAAACAGTTGAGGCTTTGTGGACTATCGAGGTGACTGAATCCCCAGCATAAATGTCCTCCTAGGAAGACTGACATATGTGGGGGGTGGGTATTGGGGGGACGGTGGCGGGGATATTCTTCATGTTTTCCTTCTTCAGCACAGCCTTGTCTACTTACTTCAATTCTGTGTTTTGAATTTTAAAAAATTAAAACTGTATCATGGAATGAGACTAGGTTAACATGTTTGAGTTGTGGTGCTGATCACAGATAGGTAGAAGGTAGGAAATAAATAAATATTCTTTGTACAATATGAGCCTTCTTTTTGTTCTATAAGAAACATGATTTGTCTCAATCACTATTGCTATTAATCTAAGTTCACAAACATTTGGAGTTATCTCTTACAAAGAGGGCTGTGTCACCACAATACACTATCAGAATAGGTTCTGATGAGCAACGTCTTCCAGCCTCAAGGGAAACTGTCAAAATATTTCAATCTGTGATTATGTTTTGATGTAGGAAGCTTCCTGATAACCTCTTCTTCAACTGGGAAAATCAGAAGGCTCTGGGTATAACTCTTGCATGTCCACAGGTGAGGATATTTGCCCACATGTATGTCTGTGTGTGTGTGTGTGTGTGTGTGTGTGCAAGCGCACATGCATACACACACACACACACACACACAATGCAACGCTTCACCTTAAATCGGATGTAATCCAGAAGACTGAAGTGCTTGGCGTACATCCTGAAGTAGTCCATGAGTTTGCTGTTGTGCATGTAGTTGGGGAAGTGGTCAGGGATGGGAAAATCACTGAAACACATCATCTCCTTTGAAGTGTTGATGGTCACAGATCTGTAGATACTAGGCATTTTTTCTGAAGGGTTCTTCTGCAAGAGAAAATCGCTCAATACAAATTACTTTGTAATTGCAAGGTAATAAAATATTTTTAAGTGTCTTCAGGTATAAAAAAGTAGGACATTGCTTTTTATAGATCGTCAAACATCCACTAGTGTTTACCCCCTAGTCCCTATATTTTCTATCAGGCAAAGCAAAAAAACCCTCCTTATCACATTGAATCAACAACAAATCTTGTGCCTGACTCCTTAATCAGAAAGATGGATGTCAGAAAAGAGAATAATGTCTTTTAAATGACAGAATCAAAATGATTGCCTAGATTTTGAAGTCCAGTAAGAATTCCCTTGGGGGCTGGAGAGATTGCTCAGAGGTTAAGAGCACTGACTGCTCTTCCAAAGGTTCTGAGTTCAAATCCCAGCAACCACATGGTGGCTCACAACCATCTGTAATGAGATCTGACTCCCTCTTCTGGTGTATCTGAAGACAGCTACTGGGTACTTATATATAACAAATAAATCTAAAAAAAAAAAAAATACCCTTAAAAATGCACATGGAAAGTGCTCTGAGGTGAACAAAAGCTGAGCAAGTACTGGCCATAAAGGCTGCACAAAGTGTGAAGGGCTGACGCGTTCCCAGACGCGACCCATTCCTGCAATTGCCACACTCCGCATTTAGATGGGGCTCATGCAGCTTTATGCACCAACTCTAACAAACAGATAGCTAATTTAATAATAATAGTAATACCAATATTATGTAATGTAAGGTAAATGTTTTCTTTTTCTAAAGAAACAAGATTTTTTTAATATATGAGTGAAAGGAAATAGGCAATAACTACAACCTTATAAGCATATCAGTGAACATTTGTGTATACGATAAAACTGCTAAGAGAAATGTTACAGACATCAACATGTATGATAAATTATATCGTATTTCAAATGAGACAAGTTGCTACATTCTCATGAATCTTGGTACTGTTTGACATAATATCATATTTATCTTATTACTGAGAATCTTTGAAATTAAGCACATTTGTTTAAACTTCTTTTGGTCTACTCTCAACATAGTAGGATGGACCTTCTGCAACTTAAGAATGCTGCTCTTTCCTGGGCAGTGGTGGCACATGCCTTTAATCCCAGCACTTGGGAGGCAGAGGCGGGTGGATTTCTGAGTTCGAGGGTAGCCTGGTCTACAGAGTGAGTTCCAGGACAGCCAGGGCTACACAGAGAAACCCTGTCTCAAAACAAAAAAAAAAAAAAAAAAAAAAAAAAAAAAAAAAAAAAAGGAAAAGAAAAAAAAGAATGCTGCTCTTTTCTGTATTCTCAGTATCTCTCAAGTCCTTACTACAGTCTAAACCCACTGACAAAACCTAGCCTCCCACATCCTAGCTTTCTTCCCTTAGGCCCTACAAGGCAACCACAAAAGCTTTCTGAGTCTCCCTACCATGCTAGGCATGATCCCACCTCATAGATACATAAAAATTTACACAGATATGTAAAATTTCCCCTAAACCTCTTTTCCCAGATAATCTCTGAAGATGGCATTTTAGTTCTGAAATCTTTGCACCCAAATGACTTTATGTTGAAGCTGTCTGTGACCTTTTACTTGAGTTATCTTTTCAACCCTCAGCTCCTGCTGTACTTTTTGCAATGTGCTCACTGATATTAACTACACTATTTGTTTCATTTTCTTTTTCTCATCTTAGTGTTGTGAAGCTTCCTAATGCTGAGGATTTTTGCATTCATACTTATTAGTATATTCATCAGCTATAAAAGTCCCATGTACAAAGTAAGTATTCAAAAAGATTTATTGGCTGAATGAACTCTCCAATTAAAGAAGAGATGGCATGGATGTTGATATTTCAAATGAGAATGTTAAGGCAGTCCTTGGAGTAATCCCATAGCTTGCAGAGAGGTATTTGAATCCTGTCAGTACTATGTAGGAAGGTGTTTGGAGGTAAGTGGGAATCCTTCTTGGATACTGGATTTTTTCAGGGGCACAAAAGGGAGATCCCTGTGAGATATTTATGCCAATTACTTTGTCAGGACAACTGCTGTCCACAAGAATGAAGAGATCTCGTATTTTAGCTGTTGATATGTATCTTGAATGGGGCTAAAATCCAAGACCAAGAGAAGAAACTTAACACATTGATAAAGATCTCCACAATGTCACAAGACTGCCCTAGATTAGTGATCAGAATGATTCTGTAGGATCAGCACAACAGGAGAGTATTGACCACGAGTTCTGAATTTCGTGGGCATGTCCAATAATTGATGAGCAAAGCACCAAAGAAGATGAGCACTTGGAAACTTGAGCCTATTCAGCATTTGGCACCATGTTTTCATGCTTCAAGGCACTGCATCTCTTGCTACTTAGAAATAAAAAATAGCAATTGCCTGTAAAACACACACGAACCCACAAATGCTCAGGTCCATAACACATATGCACACGCACATGCACACACACAGATCTATATGCCTCTGTGCCCTGAGACAGTTAAAAAAGAATAGCATGCAGATATTCCCTCAGGACAATATCAAATTACTTAGTAGTGTGGCATACATAGGTCAGCAGTGGATCATCATTCAATCCTACAGCCAAAGTCTATGGCATCCCTAACTTTGAAGAACCGCACATCTAAATAGTTAAGAAAAAAAAACAACTTAGCCACCATTCCCTTACTAATGTCTAATATTTGTGTTGGTCACAAGGGATTTCAGCTGCTTTGAATACAATCTTCCAAGTTTCATTCCCCATCCAAAGTTGACATGTATCTACAGATTTCCTCACTCAGTGACTTAAAGCACACACAAAGATCAGTGTCACTAAATGACCCTGATTGTGTAGTGTGTTTTACATTTCCTTGACTGGAACCATTTAAATTGTTATAGCTACTTTACACAAGAGTACTTCAAATCAAATCAAATGCAAATATACTTGAAATTTCCACAGGCCTCCGATGTCATCACTTCTTTCAAAGCAGGTGGGCTCCAGGCCTTCATCCAAGCAGCACTTGATGGCTCCCAGGCCACTGATCCCAGCTCCAATCACAGCTATCCGCTTCTTGGCCATGTTGCTACCACTGGTGGATAAACATTGAGAACTCTCACTACTATCCGATCCATTAAAACAAGATTGCTTTGTCACAAAGGCCTCCTGTTTGCCGTCCTAAATTCTTTTTATTAGTCTTACGAGCAGCGAGAACACTAATATATTGATACCTGCCTCGGACGACAGAAAAAGCTACAGCACACAAAAAAATGCACACGTCTGTTTCTTCTGCCTGCAAGATTTGATTTACAGTCAGCCAGAGAAACACATCTGTGTGGTTCTAGGCTGTTTTGCAAATGCAATGACAACATTATACCATGTGTATAGGCAGGCAGCACAGGGGAGGTGGAGGAAGGGCAAGGGATACAAAGTTAGTTAGATGTAAAACTAGGAAGGTGTGATGTGTGTGTGTGTGTGTGTGTGTGTTATGGTTATTGTTGTATAGAGTATGCATGTGTTGACATTCCAAAATGAAGACAACCTAAGTGATGGTAGAAAATTGAAGGAAAAAACCAAGGGTGCACAAAGCAAGAAGCTGTCTGGTTCAATATGACAGGGTCTCAAGTAAGTCCATTATGTGCCAAAACTGTGGGCTTGTGTGACCTTTAACAGAGAGAAATTTCAATGGTGCATTGGGATAGAAGGCATCCGAGGGAAAATGATACTGGTAAAAGTAGAGAGTGAGCAATAACTACACTTCGTAGACACTTCTAGAAGCAAATCAATTGTGTGTGATATATTCTTCCCTTTTTAAATGACGTTATGAAAGCTAAGCGTTATAATTGGGAGAATTACAGAACTATCATTCAGAGTGATGACATATCAACATTAGTATTTCAGAGCCATAGGCTCATTCGTTTACTTACCCTTTTTATATATTATTCAAACTGTGGGTTGACCCAAACTGTGGACTAGGTTATGTGATTGCTGCAGAAGTTACAGAAGTTATCACACAGTCTTTGAACTCAGAGGCTCCAGCCTAAAGGAAGAGAGATGCAGAGAAAGGGGTGACATCGCATGGTGGCGAATGTTAAGACAGGAGTGTATAGTGTTTCAGTCTCACTGATCCACCTCCAAGACTTCTACATCACGTTCTTTTCTGGTGAAAATGCCATTTTGCTGCAAATATTGGTCCCACTATCCTCTTGGTTTTCCTCCTGCATTAGGTCTCCTCTGAGCAGGTTGGGCATAGATAATTAAGCCCCTTCCTTCATTGTAACCATAGCAACTTGTGTAGATCTCTTATTACAGTTACAACACACCTTTATTGCAGTTCTGCCTTACTGTGGCTGAGCAATAAACCCTTTGCAAAATTTGAGATTTATTAGATGCCATGGCTGAAATCTAATAAATGTCTCTGGGCTGAAAAGGGTGAGTAAATTAATTTCTTAACCTCCCTTTTAAGCTTGCTTCCATGGTTAGAAAGTATTGTGTCATCTATTATAATCAAATAAAATATATTAATGACTATCTCAAACTTCGCCTTCACAAAACTAAATATTATTAGGAAAAGTCAAGGTACCAACCCTTGGAAAGGAGGAAACTGAAGTTTAGTTTGGACTTCTTGATGAAGGTAGAGAAGTCGTTCCTCCCATGCTCTTGAAGATGAAGCCAAATCCACAGAAACTTGAAGTCTTTTATAGCTGATGGAATTGACTAATGTATAATCCCTTCCCATGACTCTTCTAATTTGGATTAAAAAAATGTCATGGACATATTAGGGAAGGGACTATAACTAATGGTGGTTTTTATAGTTATCAACTGACACAGTTCTAAACTGCATATTAATGCTAATTGACACATTGTAAAGATGATCTAAGTGAAATAGCTTTTGTCAGCCAGGGACTGTATAATAAAAATTGAGAAATATAAGCAATGTTGTTATTTAACTGGCCATAGTCCAAATGTTTCTTTTTGTTATTTTGAAGAGTTTTGTACTAAGAAAATATTCCCCACAAACTAATGTTCACTTCTTAATACTTACAACTTAATTTCTATAAGAAAACCAAACAGCTTGTAAATTACATGCAATATGCTAAATAATAAATTAAAAACCCACTGTTCTCAATTTATTAAGTGTCAAAACACATATGACAAAAATAAAGTATTTTCTGAGCTAAAATGATACTCATGATTATACCTCTGAACCCTCTGAAAGGTGGGAGATTCTGCAGGATAAGGACCACTGGGGTGGTCTTCTAGAACCCTGCCCGCTACATTTGCCTTGTCTCCCTTCTCTCTGACCTTGACAGGTTCTACACTGGCATCGATAACCTTTGCACATAGTAGGGTGCCCTTTGGTTGGTTACCACATTTCTAGTACCTGACAGCAGAATGGAGCTGTTGTAACGGGGAAATTGTCTTTGTTTTACAGCTTCTGATAGGGTCCTAAGTTCTGTGCCGAGGAAACCCATGCATGTTGACTGATCACAAGAAGCAAGGATGAGAAGGGATACTCAGGTCTTCATATTGATGGGAAAACATTCTCAGCACACGACTGATAGAACATCACGTGTGAAAGTAGACAGAAAGACCCGAACGCGCAGAAGTTTTTTGGACACACTTTAATTTTTACCAAGCTGGCGTTCCATTTATGGAAACACCATCTAATCCAGTGACTTCCCTTGGTGTTTCCTGTCAGTGCTTCGGAAGTTGCAGAATGTTGGAGAAATCATACATTTATCCAAATCAATGAAAGCCTCAAATGAGCATCTTGTTCCTCTAAAGTACCCTCTGCTTTCCTCTTCCCCCAACCCCTATCCACTTAACTTTCTTTGTATGGGTGATGAGCCGTATCCAAGCTCTTGAAAGCACAGCATCCCAGCCCTGTGGGCATCCCCTTTTTTGACACTACCCTTTCCAGCCGTTGATATGAAGGGGAGTCAAGAAGCAAACACCCAATTACAATACCAAACACATTTTCCTAAAATGTTCACAAACCACTTGTTTCTGCCACATAAAGCACAATAACTGATCTTAACCCAATGGCTGTCAAATTATACCATAAATTCCTTGGTATGACAGATAGATTACTTTCTCTGTGCCTACAAAATGATGGATGACTGCATTGTCTCCTGTGATTTTTTTTTTTTTTAACCTGGATTAGGTTTACCTTTTTGGTGAGGGTTCACATATGAAGATACAAAGATAAACTTGTGGTTCACCTTTCCCCTCAGCTTGGTGTCTGACTTGTTGGGGCAGAAGTGAGCTAGAGGTTTGTACTGAAGAGGAGAATCTGTCAATCAAGAGTTTAATGTTGCTAGACATACCGAGAGAAATAATAGCTTGGTGGTGCAGATTTCTTTCAGCCCTGTCACCACACCCACCATGCTATTACGACTTCTCTCTGCTCCCAGTTCATGCCACCACCGCTTGGTTCCTCCCACACTTGGGAAAATCTGTATGATCATACTTTGCTCATCCTCTGTGGTATTTCTGGTTCCGGATTGTATTTTATTTCTTTTTCCTTTGGAAAACTTCTGTCTTTCTCTCTGAATCTTTCTAGATATCTTTTCCCAGAGGATAAGATCTCAAGGTTTAGACTCAGTGTCATTTAGCTATATAAGGACACAAGGGGAAAGGTAAGACGAGAAGGCAATCATTGTAAACAAAAGTATAATGGAATGACTGCTTTTTACTAAGATGAACAGTCCAGGGTTTAGTGCCTCAAAAATGAGCATTCAGTAGACTTTCAGCATGAATTTCCCCCACATCATGAACTTTGAAGTTTCAAGACTCTTCGAGGGAACCAATCTCATTGAAGGAACTGATGAGAGATTCCTTATAGCAGAGCAGGATCCAAGTCTTAGCATGTTGGGCCTGGCATTTCAGGGTAGTCTCCAGATCTCACTCTGGCTCCCCATCTGTGGCTTTTCCTTCTGTCACTTGTACACCATGTAGAGATCTTCCCAGACACCTTGCTGCATTCTTGGCTCAGCTCAAACTCGAGGGCATTTTTTCCTCTGTCCCGCTCAGAAAGAAGCTCATCACTGCCCCACCTCTGTCCCACTGTGATTGTTGAGAACACTGGTTGAGGGTTCTAAAGGGTATTTCTTTTTCAGATTTGCTTTTCAAATGTACTGAAAAACCTGGGAAATAGTAGAAGGCAGAACACCTCACTTGCTTCTATAGGAAACTGAGTTAGAGGATTCTGGGTTTCATGAATCCCTTCAGCCCATTGCGATGTTTGGGAGGATCCTGTGTCTACTGGCTTATCTAGGCCAGTTGCATTAATCTTCAAGAACCCTTATGTATTCACTCACCTGCAGTAAGCATTTGATTATATCAAACAATGTGTCTTGAAGCTATAATATTAAAGAACTTTCTATTTCAGGCCCATTTGTCATAGTATGTTTTATTCCTCTTTCTTCTGTCTTTTGTTCTTTCTTTCTATTTTTGTACTAATAAGAACCCATAACAATAAAATGTTTTGTTTTTGTTTTTGTTTTTGTTTTAACCAATAACCAGGTTTTTCTTTCTCTATGCATTTAAGTTTTTTTTCCTTTGTTGCAAGTGTTATGAATCTTCTTTATGTTTTTGAAAGCCGGTCAACACACCAGACCTCACCCAGGGATGACCGTGGCTCTCAGGGTGTATAGTTCCCATCAGAACAGACTGAGAGCCTTTTACTACTAGTGGTAAAGGGAAGGAAGAAGTAAATTCTAAATTCTATGTGCTGAAATGAAAGCATTTCTCTGGTTTTTCACAGGACATGGTTTTGTGTATGGTCTGTTAACTACTACTATACCAGACTTATAATTTACAAAGGAGGTGGTAGGTAAAAGTATCCATTAAAAAGACAATAATAAATCTGGCATATCTACCATATATTTGTTCTAAATTCACTCACCTGCATTTAATCTATGGGCTAACACTGGCACAAAGCCTGTGTCAGAAGGTTTGAGGCACAGATAATTTGTGGTGATCCATGGAGATTCACAGTGCTGGATCACATCCCAGATTGTGGTCCTCACTGGGCCCTTTGCTCTTAGCATGCTGTGGTATGTAGCTGTTTACCTGGGCTTTAGTGCACAGATTTTTAGAGTTTACCAATCCAGCTCAATGCAATGTTCCATCACAGAAAGGATACACAGCTTCAAAGAGAATATTGCCAAAAGATCCTTGCTTGAAAATAACATTAATAATACAGTCACAGGACTCTGTCATACCCAATGGAAGTAATCTGCCCCATTAAGAGACAAAAAGGTAATGTTGAACACATTAAATTTTCCCAGTATTCCTGTTTGATCGTTGTAGAGAGATGCTGAGGTGCCAGATAGCAGTATACCTGGCCCTTAGTGGAACCTTCCTAAAGCTACTTGAATATAAGTTCTTCCTTATGCTTAAATTTCTAGTGTATAAAAGTGTGGCTTCTAACAAAAAAAGTATTAAACTGTGATCCATGGGTCAAATCAAGTCTTCAAAGCAAAGGATAGATTTTGCTTTCTAAATAGCTGTAGTGAAAAAGAATATTTCATGACACTTAGAATTGTGTTCAGCAGTTAGTTATTGGTAATGTTTTATTGGAATCTTTCAACGGTTCTATTTAACCTACATTGTATAGCTGTTTATGAACTACAAGAGAAGAGGTGAATATCTGTATAGAGACTTCATGTCTTGATTCTAAAATATTTAATGTAGGGGGAGTTTCCTGATTTTTTCTCTAATTGTTGATTGTCTAATAAAGACGGCTGAAGCTAATTGTTGGGTGAAGGTATGGAGGCAGGATTTCCAGGGCAGGACAGGAAAGGAAGGGGAGAGAGGATTAGGAGTAGGACCAGGCAGCAGGCAGTCAAGAAATTGCAGACACGTAGGTTTCTCCAGGCACTGAGAGTTTGTGGCCTCCACACCTTGAAGAGGCCAAGGGAGATGGCCAGGATATTCTTCGCCCAGCAGCTGTGCAATCTGGCTGGTTTTAAAGCGTTAGAACTATCTGGTGTTTTACATTTGCCATGATTTAATTGCTGGTGGGAAGGCAGGGGGAGGAAGGGGGAAGAAGGAGGGAGAGGGAGGGAGGGAGAGGGTCTTTGGAGGTCAGTGTAGCCAACCTCCAGTGGCCAGTCTGTGGAACTGGAGCAGTAGCTCCAGGCGTTTTCCCCAGATTAGCAACCAGCTACAAGAACCAGACCACCCTTTTCAACATCTGACGAGGAGGAACAGGTGGGTACTCATTCTAGAGCACAGCCAAAGCCAGCATGGATTTTTAAAATTACACGCAACAATTTAACATCTGATTCTTTGGATAAAAAGTATCTTGGCACCCTGTGGCTAATGAACGTAGATTATATAACTTATGCAAAATAAATTTGAGTATGAAATTCTTTATCATTGCGCAATTACTATGTCTCATGATTTCAACTGGGGGAAATGAATAATGGATACCAGTATAGATGCTTAAATGCTCCTCTTATCGAGAACTTAGTCTTTAATGAGAGGACCCATCAATAAGTAACCAACACAATGTTTAAGTATACAGTATGGTAGTAGATGAAAATGGATATGAAAATGGAAAAACACAGGCTGAAAATACAGCTGATGGTGTGGAGTATATTAAACATATTCTATTTTGTTTCCTTCAAAATATATACTCAACTAAGCTGCAGTTGGTAGCCTCATTACTGCAGGATACTAAGCCTCTTTCTGTGAAAAGTATACATATACATCTTTATATAGACATATATTGACACACACACAAAGCATATATATATATATATATATATA
>NW_022196891.1:63978691-63981424 GCF_008632895.1 Mastomys coucha
TATATATATATATATATATATAAATGTGCTGTTTTGTGTGCATATCCCTAGTAACACAATAACAAAGCAAATCAATTGGCTTTCTTCACTGTGGGAACTGACTTTACATTTTTCTCTAAAGTTGTGTTAAACATAGAGCGATGGTTATCTGTTTAAAGTGTCCTGAATCAAGATGCATTATTCAAGATCAAAAAAAGCTAATGATCTACAAGGCTTATGTGTCCTTCTGGGTCATCTGGAACACTGAAAATAAATGATGCAGATAGAATGTTCTCCGCCTTAGCACACCTTCTTACAGAAGCCGAACTGTAGAAGGTGTGAGCAAACTCCCTGATAGGTGAAGCAGAAAATCCTCTGAAACAAACCATAAGCCCAAGTCAGCAGTTTTCCAATGAGATTAGCTATATAAATGAGCAATGTTTTCACAGCATCGTCACTGGCGTAACAGCCACAGATAGATGAAAGAGCTAAGCCGCGCTTGAGACTTCCTTTACCAAAAATTCTATTCATTCTGTTCTAGTCACGTGGGCAGCAACTCTGCGATCATTTCAAAGGTTTGGTTCACCGGAAAATCCCGATGACAGGGTCACTGAAAACCCTGATGACAGTGTTACTTACAGTGGCTGCCTGTGCCTGTGTGACCGAGTGGCTAGCCCAGCGAGTTTGCTCTCCCAGAGCACACCTGTTAGCGGCTGCCTTCTTTTCTCTAATCCACGCAAAGTTCCATGAGCACTTTTATACGGATGACTAGCTTCTAAATATTATATACACAGATGAACAAAATACAATGAAAGAAATGGAAAAAGAGACCCAAGGTATAATCCCAACATCTGAAGAATTTTCATTATGAAAAAAAAATACTAAAAATTCTGTGTGCCCAACATTTCTAGTCTAACAATATTGATTTTGACTCCCTTAATTGACAAGCACAATATCTGCTATTTGTCTTGCCAATAAAAATGAACCGAAACTACTCATGAATAAAATCTCGGTATATAGGTCTGTTGTAAATATGGTCCCTGCACAGAGCTGGCTCCTTAAAACTCCATTTTTTTAGGAGAATTAATTTTCATATCCCCTTTAATTAAAGCATGTATGTATATTGAAAACTAATGTTAGTTGTCGGGCATCATTATGTAGCCTGACCTGTAACATGATATGATTCTGTTGAGAGACTACAGAGCAGTTGTTTCTCTTTCTTCAGACCATTTCCTGACCCCTTTCTTACTTAAATAATAAAAAAGCAATTCACAAATCTACAAAGGGGTCAAGGACCCTGCTAATTATTAAAATACTTGACAATATGATGGGGAAATAGTTTCAGAAATGAGCACAAAAACAATTTCATGATTTGGAGTTTATCTAGTGCAGTGTTTCTTACCCTGTGAATCATAACCACTGGAAAATATGTATTTCTGAAGGTCTTAGGAACCCCTAACCATAAATTTATGTTGCTACTTAGTAACTGTGGTTTTGCTACCAAGTGATGTCTCAGTTCCTAAGACCATCAGAAATAAGTGTTTTTGGATGGTCATGACCCTCAGAGTGTGAACTGCTGGCCTATACATGTGACAGAATCATAAATATATTTGATACAATTTTTTTTAAAGTTATATCTATTTCTTCCATTCTATAAACAATCAGCATTGGACCTTGAATAGTATTTGACAAGAACCAGTATGTGAGTTGTTTGAGTCGACATACTGTTTTTAAGATGCAGTCCCTGATGAATAAACAACAAAATTGAAATAAAGAATGAGATTAGGACTTAGAGCAAAGTCACTGGATTGAGGACAGAGGCTAGGAACCAGAACAGAAGCATAGCATTTGAAGGGAAAGTGATGAGTGGCTGAAGACCAAGACATTTAGCATCAGGACAGGATGAAAACTGTACTGCCCGCAGAAGAAACGACAGAGAATAAGCTCTCAATTAGTGTTCAGTATTTGAAAGAGCTCATTCTGCCTGGTGGGGTCCTCACAGTGCAGAGGTCCTGAAGTTCTAAGAGGACTGGATAATCCTAACAAAACCTTCCTCTCTAGACTCCCAGGAGCAAGTTAATTTTGATTCTTGAGTAATTCTTGAACTGTTGTCCAACTTGTAGCCAACATAACATTTCTATTTCCTTGTGGATCCTACAGGTTGTATGCTAAATCTGGGAAAGGCTGCTTGGCACTATGCTGATTGATGACTTCCAGGTCGTACCAGGCCAACTTGAGTAGACCAGCAACAATACAAGGTCTTACATCAGGAAATGAAGTAGATAATCTATGCCTTGGAAGAAAGATTCGACCTTGCTACCCTGTCACAAGGGCAAAGTTGGCCAAGTCGTGGGAAAAACATTCAATGATGCATTCTCAGGAACATATACTTTGGATCTTTCTCTGTTTTTAGTGAGTCTCAAATAAATGGTGCCGGTAGAAAACAGACAAACAAACAACAGTTAAGACATAGCCAAAAGAAGTAGGAAGAGAGAAGCAGCTGCAGCTTTGAGCAGTTAACCTATTTGTGCTTCTAAGTCTGTATGTGTTAACAAATAACCACAGTGAGCAGTATATTCACAAAGATGGCTCAGAGAGCATGGTGTTAAGGAGAGGCTACAATATCTGGGCCTTGGGCATCTAAGCCTTCATGTACTATTAGCGCCTTGGTTCATTGATCCAGTCCTCATGTTCTCTACACTCAAGGTGTACACACACATTTCCCTATACTCATTCATGTTCTCTACACTTAAG
>NW_022196891.1:63982063-63989975 GCF_008632895.1 Mastomys coucha
ATTCCCCTATACTCATTTTGTGTTAATTCAGTTTTGCTCTATTAACCCGTACTGTCTGTATCACTTAAGGTCACAAATCCAACAGTCTTGATGACGCTGTGTCCTCAATGCCTAGCATAGTTAGTTTTATAAGTAATCATTCTAGGTATTCCTGTGGCTAGGCTACAGTTTTCCTGATCAAACAGAAACCTAGACGTTAAAAAAATTTTCAAAACAGCTTTTACATCAGTAAGCCTTTAACAAAGAAGAAAACACATTTTTATGTGAAGGAACTTCAGGCAATCAGCTGAATTTTTTCCTTACCGAGGGTGGGGAGGAAATCAAGGTATCGAGGAACTCAAGAAAAGAATTCTACATTCAACCTCTGAACTACAGAGCTTTCCCCTGGACTGGATGCTGCTGGCCTACTGCACAGATTTCAGAACTGTTAGTCCTGACAATCGTATTTGTCCTATCTGTGGGCTACTTATTTTAATATTCAGAGGTACAGAAGGAACGGGTTCTTCTAGGGTGGGGATAGCTTGGCTCCTGGAAGATAAGTTCTCTTCAGACCAAGTGGAGAAAGTTTTTTCCAGCTACAGAGGAACCTTCCAGGTCATTCAAAGAGAAGAACATGTACTGCAAGTAGGCAGGCTGTATACATTCTGATTCCAGTTTTCAAAGACTAATCCAAGGTAAGGAAAAAGACACAGCAGGGCACAGAGGTGATGGTTTCCCTAATTGTGGAAAGCATCTCTGTGAACCCATCTTGGCCTAATGAGATTGTTAGCATCCTTGTAAATGTTCCAGATAAATGTAGGTGCTGCGCATACGCCCTCACATGTTCTATGTATGTGAGAGTTGGGTCTGCTTTGCCAGATACTGTATCCTCGGTGGTGCTGTAGGATTCTCACAAACGCCATCCTCTGACAAGAGGACTGTTGCAACAGAAGGAAGAGGATGGAGAGGAAGGTGTAGGATTTTCTAATATTCTCACCTTTCATGATTTCAAAGAAGTAATTATGACCTGGGATACTAAATAAGCCTCCATCTTAAAGATTTCATGAAGGGGTTTAAAATGAAATTAAGAAGAGTGAGTTGTTTGTCCTAAGCGTGTGCTCCCCTTCTGCCACTCTCACTTTCCCGCATCCTTAATGAAGGCTAACATTTCATGTCAGTAGATTAGTACTATTATCACCATGGATTTAGCCTCAAATTTTATTGTAAAGCTTATACTATCCTTTGCAGTCTCATCTCAGGGTCACTGATCTCCTTTTTTTTTAAAAAAAAATGAAACAAAACAACTTGTGGTAATTTAAGTAAGGAATGTCCCACACAGGCTCAAATATTTGGATCCTTGGGTCCCAGCTGGTGACACTGTTTAGGGAGCAGTGCAGCCTTGTGGGAAGCAGTAGCCCAAGGCATGAGTTTTAAAAGCTTATACTTCACCCCCATCCTAATTTGCTCTTTGCTTCATATTTGCAGTGGAAGCTAGCCCTGATGCTGTGTCTGTTGCATGCTGTCATAATTTTTAAAAGTCTGACATTTGGGGGCTATTTGTAACGCCAGCAAAATCTGGTCTAGAACGACAGCGGAATTGGCGTTTGAAGTAGAAGGCTGCCATGTCAAAAATCTAGCAAAATGTTAGTCATCTCAGTTGTGTGGTGCCAAGGCTTTGGGTAAACAACCCCAGTGATGACTTGGAATACAGGCAATGCAGCATCCAGCTCCGGAGTAAGAGTTGGCCAACTACCACCATGATCCCAATCTGGTCCACTGCTGCTTTCATGAGTCCTTTAAGCTAAAAATAATCTTTCCATTTTTAGACAGCTGACACATTACACAAAATTCAAATCTGAATGCTTATCCATGAAGTTTTATATGAACCAAGTCCATTCCTCCTATGGCTGCTTTTGTGTGCCACGGGCAGAGTTGAATCATGAGGCAGGACAACATTGTCTATAGATCTGAAATGGTCTCTCTCTTGGTCTTAACTTACAACATCTGCAGACCCCTGCTTTAGATGCTAGTCAAAAATATTGATCCAAGTGTTAGGGGTACACATTGCTGTTGATTGATTTAATACTGGAAGGAAGAAAGAAGTGTGGACTAGAGAGTTAACCAATTAGCTGGTAAGGATGAAAAAAAAAATAAAGAGAATACAATCATTTCAGTTCTTGAAAGAACGGAGGGTGCAGCTGCTCTTAGCCCACAAAGTGAATTATAAAACTGGGAAGAACTTTGCATGATAAAGCTGGCCTTAGGACCAGGTCCAATTCAATATGCAGCCTGAGAGCAGATTAAAGGTGCCAGGTACAGCCAGGGCCCTGGCACCAAGGAAGTCTTTGTAGTGGACTCCAACCACTCCAGCTCTTACTGTCTCACTGAGATCCAAGAACTCTGAGTCTATAATGACTATAATGTCCCTTCTGGAAGGGACAGAGAAGAGAGAAATGCAAGAAAGAAGGTACAGGCTGTTGGAGTGGAGAAGGGTAGACATGAAGGTAGCTAAATGAGAGCGATGGTAAGTGACAGAGAGGAAGCCTGTGCTGGCTTTTGGTTCCAGAAGTAGTCTGGAAGCAAGTGGCTAAAACCTTAACGTTTTGACAGTTATACTTACCAAGCAATCTTCATAAAACAAAATAGAATTGTTTGAAACTAAAAATGACCATTGGACTGGCAAATATCTATCAATATTGACCGTAAGTGGAAATAGCAGCTTTCCTATTCAGTATTGGGTTCAAAGCTTAAATAATTATTGGGTATTTCTATGTTTATCTAGTTCCTGAAAACAGTATTGACTTCCAAGTTCTTTGTTTTTGAACTCTTAGGTTTTTATTTCTTTTAGGACTTTCCCCAGCTCCCTGAAGGCCGTGTGACTAGGCAACTGCATTGTTTCAAGCATAAGACATAGAGCTTAGATGCAAATGGGTTTCATCTCCACACCCAGTGATTCAGTGGAGCCCTAGGCGACACAGCTTAACAGATTTATTTCATTTACCAAGATGAAAGGCTACTGAAGCTGACCTCTGAAAGCTCTTTACAAAGATTTATCCAATATAAAAAAATTATAGCACAAATACACCACCAAAGATTCAGGATAAGCCAGATGACAAGTAACATATGTGGAAAGTGCTTTCCCTACCAAATCTGGATTCAGTGAAAGCCATTCAAGTGAGCTTCCACCATGAGAGATCAGCAATAAGCATGGGATAGGCAAAAGCTGGTATAGAAAAAGGACTTGCTGTCATTCTCTGGCCCATCGGCTGATGGAGACTTTGAGTTGACCCTGCACCTACCCTTATCATTTCTCTGCAGTCACTCTAAAGGGGGCATTGTTCTGCCTCTCCAGGGTGTCAGAGCATTCTGGTACTCACACCTCCTCGGTCCCTCCACTGTAGAGCAAGAGATTGGGAACTGTCACTCCATACTCAGATCCTCTTGAATGAATTTATTTCTTAAGGACGTGGGAAATGAGTTGAAAAGTTGTCTTGTCCACATGACCACATCTGCTGAAGGACAGTGATTCTTAGACTATGGTCCCTAGGGAACAGCATTGTCTGTCACCTTGGAACTTGTCAGAGATGCAACCTTTTGAATCATACCTAGCCCTACCTAGTCAAAGGGTCTGGGGAAGAACATAGAAGCCTGTGTTTTGACAAACTCCCCCGGGGGGATTCTGAGGCCCATTGGCATTTAGGAATCATGGTTCTTAAAAGAGTACTTATCAATGAGAGTTTCAGACCACAGCCATGAAAGCTAAAATAAAACATTAGTGAATGTGAGACAAAAGCAAAAACGGCTCAGCTGATTGTAACCTGGTGTGAAATCATCTAAAAGGCCCTTGTGTGAAGAGAAAGCAGATGGAAATGTCTTCTCAGAAGTACGAAGCCTGCTGACAGAGGTCTGCTGTAGAGCAATTGAAATGTGTATCAGCATGGAATTTAAATTCCAGCATTGCCTTCCCAGATTAATAAAGACAACCTAAAATAACCCAATTAAAAACAGGGTACAGAGCTAAACAGAGAATTCTCAACATAGGAATCTCAAATGACTGAGAAGCACTTAGAGAAATGTTCAAAGCCTTTAGTCATCAGGGAAATGCAGATCAAAACAACCCTGAGATTTCACCTTATATCAACTAGAATGGCTAAGACCAAAAACTCAAGTGACAGCATATGCTGGCAGGAAAGAGGAACACTTCTCCATTGCTGGTCCGATACAACCACTCTGGAAATCAATCTGGTGGTTCCTCAGAAGACTGGAAATAGTTCTACATGAAGACCCAGCTATATCACTCCTAAAAGATGCCCCACTATAGCACACATTCTCCACTATGATCATAGCAGTCTTATTTGTAATAGCAAGAACCTGGGAACTCCTAGCCGAAATGGCCAAGAGTGGGGTGGTGGAAACTGTAGAGACTACCTCCAGTAGGTAGACACGTCCCCAAGTGGAGCGACAGGGATACCAACCCACAGTCAAAATTTCTCACCCAGATTTGTTCCTGTCTAAAAGAAATGCAGGGACAAAAATGGAGAAGATACTGAAGAAAAGGCTACCCAGTGACTCGCCCAACCTGGAATCCATCTCATGGCATGGGGGTGGGGCTTACTCAGAAGCTAATCTAGTGGAAACATTTTCTCAATTGAGGTTCCTTCTTCCAAAATTGATAAAAACGTAATAAGCTTAGCAACTAAACAGAAGAATCTTAAAGGAAGAATTATAATAGGAAACACTTTTTAAAATGTTCAACATCTTTAGCCAAAAGAGAAACACAGATTAAAATTATTTTAATATTCCAGTTCACAACAATCAGAATGGCATCATCATCTGCACAAATGACAATTGCTGGGATGGATATGGAATAGAGAGTGTCTCTATCCTGCTCTGGAGCTATAAACTGCCTAGACAGTTTTGAAGCTTGTCTGGAGGCTCCTCAAAAATCAAATCAAAACAAAACGAACTGAAAACTATAAATAGATGTACCATATGACCCTGCTATACCACTTTTACATTTCTTAGTGGTTTCCAGCAAAACAAGTCAGGCACATGTGTTTCTCCGCAGAAGGCCTTCAACTACTAACAGGCAGGCCTCGGAAGGCATCTGTGTTCTTAACAATGTTCTGAAATTCTGTGTCTCAGTAAGCACTTGGCTCTCATTTCAAATACAAACTCATCTTGATTTGATGGTGAATGCCACGGCACATGAATTGTGTGGGGTGGTTATTAAAGATATCTGTGACATGAATATTATCTTAATTGTCACTAGAAGGCAATTTCTGGCTGAACTTTTTACATCAAAGTAACTTGTCACCTGACTACCCTTAGACAGACGCCCTTTGCTTTTTCAGAAAACATGCTGTAATACACTGTTGATTCCCAGTGTGTGTTTATTGAATAGAAATTAATTTTAGCCTTAACGCCAACAGATGAGAATAATTATCCATTATGAAGACCTGACACTGTCTGAAAACCTCCGACTTTCTATTAGACTTCTCATCAGATTCTGTGGTGATCTGTGAGCTCATTTTGCACATTAATGTATCTTCCCAACTCCATAAAAGAATGAAACACTTTCATACCACTTTCTTCTGCCATATACTTTGAATGTCTAAGGTTATCATAAATTTTGTATCTGCTGAAAAATTCTGGTGCTTTGAACAGAAAATTTAAAGTCCCACAGAGGATCACTCTCTTATCTACTCTGCTCTAAGCACATTACACATATGAAGGGTAGAGTGAAGAGGATGTGAGTTAGTAGTTTAAAATCTCATCCAGACAAATAAACTCAGATTGGGTAGCTAACTTAGTTACAAATACAGATTATAAATACTAATGGTGGTACACCGGATACTGATGATGTGTGTGTGTGTGTATGTGTATGTTTGTGTATGTGCTGGTCACAAACTGTAAAGTGCCACCCCATAGCCTCCTGAATTTTAAGCGACTGGATATTCCAGGGGGTAAAATATAGAACCTTCTTAAGGGAAAGGAAAACAAATGAGCCAACTAACTTCAATTTGAATATCACTGCATAAAGATAGACAAAAATCTCACAGCAAACATGCAGTTCCTCTCACTCTTACAGTCTTCCTGCCCCAAGCCCCCTCTCCTGCTATGTTCCTCGAGCCTTGGGTGCAAGAGTTCTGTTGTAGATGTATCCGTTGGGCACAGGCATTGCATGTTCACATATTCTCTGCAGTATGATCTGTTGTGGCTTTCTGTAATGGTCTCTGTCTGTTGCAAGAAGATATTCCTTTGATGAGGAATGAGACCTATACTTATCAGTGAGTATAAGGCTAAATATTTAGACAGTAGCTAGAAATATCAAAGAAGCTACACCCATGAATTCTCATCAACATTGATGCCTAAACAAGACCAGAAAAAGAACAACACCAGTAAACACACGAGTGTAGAATGGGGAAATCTAATTGTGTCTCAACCCTGCTTAAGGAACTACAGAAAATTAAGAAATGCAGAGAGCAGGAGAAATAGTAACTCCAGGGAAGACCCTCTATATTGGTTATGTAATACCAAGTGACCAGCCAGAAGCAATATACAAACAAATAAAAATATATGGGCTGGACAGGTTGTAATTATATGTTTGTGTGTGTGTGTGTGTGTGTGTGTGTGTGTGTGTGTGTGTGTGTGTTTTGACAGAGTCCATGAGTTTCATAGGGAACATGGGAAGGGTTGGAAGGGAGAGAGGAAAGGGAAGAGGAGAAATGATCTAATTATGTTTTATGTTCAAAAAGTAAAAAAATTGAAAAAAGACTTTGAGCTTATCTTTATTTCATGATTAAATCAAGCATTTAATTTGTTCTCTGTGTATCTTTTAATTAAGAATGTAAAGTTTTTCAAGATAATTGAGATGTGTGAAAAAGACAGTGCCTGTGGATTTCAGATTCTTGCATCTAATCATGATAAAAACAGGAGAAATGCAAATAATTTAAAAATTGCTGCTTTGCTTAATGATTTGAATAGCTCTTACTTGGCTCATGAGGTCTTTTCAGCTAAAATTGTCTTCCTTTCTTGAATTAAGGTAGACCAACACACACACACACATACTCCACATACACACCACACATATACACACTCACACACAGATACACACACACAGATACACACACTCCACATACACACACACACACACACACTCCATGTGCACACCACACATATGCACACTCACACACAGATACACACACACTCCACGTACACACCACACATACACTCTCACACACACACACACCATGTACATATATATACATATATATATACATACCCACTGCAATACACACACTCATATACAGATACACACAAACCTCCCTCTCTCTCTGTCTCTGTCTCTGTCTCTGTCTCTGTCTGTCTGTCTCTCTCTTTCTCTCTCTCTCTCTCTCTCTCTCTCTCTCTCTCACTCACTCACACACACACACACACACACACACACAAAGAAGGAATTTAATGATGTTTCTCTCGTGCTCTCATTTTTTTAAAGTGTGACTCATCTAATGAAACCTACACATTCTTTGGGAAATATCAACAATATAACAATCAGTACAATTTGAAATGCCTATTTTTATCCCATTCTTAATGCCCTAAACTGTTTTTCCAAGTTGTCAATCAAGAAAACAAATGAGAAAATGTGATGACCAATCAGGATCAAAACACAGGCTACAGTGCTTTTCCATCAGAGCAATGAACAGGTTGTACTGAAAGACAGAGTTTTGGAGCCATACAGAGCTTAGCTTACAAATTAGCTTGATATTCAAGTGCTGGCTACAATTATTCTCATCTCCTGACATTTTTTGGTGTTCTTGTATCCCCATCTATGTATCTCTTGATCTTTGAACCTTTGAACCTCGGGCCAAGAAAAGAATTGCCTCAACGTTAGTGGTTATTTTGTTTTATGTTAACTTACAGGGTTTTTTTT
>NW_022196891.1:63989985-64005890 GCF_008632895.1 Mastomys coucha
CAAATTCTTTGAGAAAATCAACTTAAAGAGAGGAAAGATTGATCATGGTCTCCAGGACTTGCATTTATGGTTGGCCTACTAGTTTGGGGACCTGTGATAAGTTACCCATGGTGATCACAAGAGAATGTGGCAGAGCAGATTGCTTGCCTTATGGTGACCGTGAAGCAAGACTGAAGAGGAAGAGCTAGAGTCTTAGGGTTTCTGCTGCTGCGATGAAACATGACCACAAAGCAAGTTGGGGGAGAAAAGGGTTTATTCAGCTTACACTTCCATATGGTGTATTATTGAAGGACGTCAGGACAAAGAACTCTAACAGGGTAGGATCCTGGGGGCAGGAGCTGGTGCAGAGGCCATGGAAAGGTGCTGCTCACTGGTTTGCCTCCCATGGCTTGCTCAGCTTGTTTTCTTATAGAATTCAGGACCGCCAGCCCATGGATTACACCTCCTACCATGAGCTGGGCCCTTCCCCATCAATCACTAATTAAGAAAATACCTTAATGCTGAATCTCATGGAGGCATTTTCCCAGCTGAGGCTCCCTCGTCCCTGATGACTCTAACTTGTGTCATGTGGACACACAAAACTAGCTAGTACAGTTAGGCTTCTGATATCCTCTTCAAGGGCACACCCCTGGTGATATAACCTTCATCTTCTAGGCCTTACTTTCAGAAGGTCCCACTGGTTTCCAATAGCAGAATCAGCTGGAGACCAAGACTTCCACTCAAGACCCTTGAGCAATATTTAAAATAATTCTAAACCACAGCCTATTATCTTATTTTGTTTTTATGATTTCTGTTATTAAAATTATGAAACTTATGATGTTTATTGGTAAACTCACAGACCATCGTGCCTCAGTTTCTCATTGCTAGTCTTCTGGAGCCAGTTCCGTGAACTCTGCCTGCATCTTCAGGCAGAATGAATTCTCTGACAGTTCCGTTCTAGACTGTAAATCTCATGCCCAGGCAAATCTCCGAGGGTTTTTGTGAAGCTCAGATTGGTATCTCATTTCTGCCTCCTCTTTACCCATGTGCGTACGCCCTGCCACCCTTTGGAGGCTTTTACAAATTAAGGGCTCAGCTCTTCCTTAAGTAATGCATCTTTCTTCTCTGTCCCTTGTATTATTTGCAACACCAATCCCAAACCATAAGCCCAAGTCTAGCTTCTCTAATCCCAGTTCCATCCTTTCTGGTTCATTTTTATCATGTTCTGCTAAGACCATTGCTCTGATATACTAAAGGCAAACATAAAATCTGAAGCTAAGGCAGTACCTTGTTTTGACTAGAAGAGAAACTTCACATGCCAATGGCATAGAAGCCGGGTGATTTTTCAGGATTTTATTGGTTATATCTGCACATCTGGGCCTTTTTCTTAGGGAAACATGATGATAGCCCTATCCCATCCCTATTCAATCTTTGCTGCGGTCCATTTTCCCTACAGAATCTGCTCCAATGCTCTTCCCTTGGGAGCAGTCCTTTAACACTTACTGGTGAACTGCTGGCACAGATCTCATTGTTCTCAAGCTCCGACTTTGCCCAGTTTAATGCCCATGGGTAGAGTAGACTCTCTGTTAGTGAACTCACTGAAGCCATTGCACTTCTTTTCCTTGTCTTTGGCCCCCACGGTGATCCTTCTCATTTGTTAAAATCTCTTTATCATTTGTACAAATAACAAAGATCTTATTAAGTGAGTTTCAGAACTTTAAAATGGGCTGGTTTTAGTCTATTCTCACTGTATCCCTTGCTTCAAGAGAAAAGGGTTTTTCTTCTGCTTAAACAGGGACTCACTGCTTAGTAAGCCACTGTGGAAGGAGTCACTACATCTCTCTTTGAGATCAAACAACCTAAGCATGAGTGTCACCAGCTCTTTTCTTGGGGGTTGCACCTACAGGGTATAAAGTGGAAATCACTCTGCCTATTTCTCAGGAATGGTTCAAGGATCCCTTAGAAAACTCTTATTTTGAGCATCTTCTCCTCACACCATCTTGTGACTTTTCTGAACATGTAGCTCTTGGAATTTTATGATTCTCCCAGTCCCCCTGCCCTGTCTCTCACTCCTCCATCCTCTCTCAACTTCTCTGCTTGCCCAGCATTCTCTATATCAGGTAAGCCTCATCACTCGAGCCTGTGGTAGCTCTGATTGCCTCCAGGATAAGCCAAGTCATTTCAACCTTGAAGTTGTGTCTGAGATCCAAGCTCCATCTCTAGTGCTACCACTCTGGCCCGTGCTACTTCTGTCTCTCATCTAACCCTCAGATGGGTACAAGAGGCTCTTCCCTTGTCTCCAGCTTTCTGTTAATACCCATTTCCCAGATGTTGTTAACTCAGGAGCCAAAGTGATGGCATATGTCATTCCTCTGTGCAGAGCCTCTAACAACTTTCATCTCACTCAAAATCAATAGCCAAGGTCGGGGGTGAGGAGAGTTGGAGAAGAGATTTCTTCTTGATCTGATCTACCACTACTATGCGATATCATCCCACCCTACCTCTCTTTCCTCTATTCCAGTGGAGAAGGGTTTTTCTTGATCTGATCTCTCATTACTGTGTGACATTGTTATGGTTTGAATATGCTTGGCCCAGGGAGTAGCCTTGTTAGAGTAGGTATGTCACTGTGGGCGTGGGCTTAAGACCCTCACCCTAGCTGCCTGGAAGTGAGTTTTCTGCTGGTAGCCTTCAGATGAAGATGTAGAACTCTCAGCTCTGCCTGCACCATGCCTGCCTGGATGTTGCCATGTTCCCACCTTGATGAACCTCTGAACCTGTAAACCAGCCCCAATTAAATGTTGCCTTAGTCATGTGTCTGCTCACAGCAGTAAGACCCTAACTAAGACAAACATCATTTCTTCCAGCTCTTCCCTTCACTCCAGCATACTGGCTCAGCCAAACACAACCCTAATCATAGCATTTAAACTCACTCTTTCAGAAAAGTACACATCCAAACATCCTGCCATCCCTTCCCCAGCTTCAAACATTTACTCGTTGTCCCTTTCTCAATAAAGTCCTGCCTGGAAGCCTTATCTGGTCTCATAAGAAAGCATTCTGTTCCTGAAACCTTTTTTTCTCTTTCACTCATTTTTTTTTTTTCTTTTTAAATGTTATTGCCATTGACATGTTTACTCACCTTTTATCTTCATCCCCTGGGAAGCTTGACTCGCATTTGAACTCAATAAACATTTTTCAGAAATAGTGTTGATTGAATGAATAAACACAAGAGTAATTAAGTCTCTAATTAACAATACATTAAAAATAGTTCTCCCTTGGCCAATTATCACCCTGTCGTCTCGCATACTAGAAAAATAGGCATTCTCCACAACTGCTGTGGGAGATTCCAGCAGGCCACTGAGATCCTCAGAGGAGTCTAAGGCTCCACATTCTTCAAGAAGACTAATTAATTAGGCCTCCCACTCCCAGAGCAAGCAGGGAGTGGTGAGAGGGGAAGTCTTCCCTTACCCATTTGTCAAAGGCAGGCTGCTTTAACTTCCAAATAGCAGACAAGAGCACCAAGCTCTGTTCTAAGACACACTGACACTAGCACAGTGCTATTTATACTTACCAGGACATCTATAGCTATCTATGTGTGTGTTGCATTATATGTATATGAACATATTCAGAAATGCAGCTGAGTCTTAAAATGTCTTTAGTTCTGTTCTTACTGTACACTCTACCCACACAAGACAGTCTTCTGACTGGGTAAAATATACCCAAAGTGATAGTGTGTGTATGTGTGTGTGTGTGTGTGTGTGTGTGTGTGCATAGGTGTGCATGCATGAGCACACATGCGTGTGCACATATACTACAGTATACATGCAATGGTCAGAAAACAACCTGCAGGAGTCAATTTTTTTCCTTTGACTATGTGGGTCCCCAGAGACTGAAATCAGCTAGTTAGGGTTAGAAGTGCTTTTGTCTGCTGAGCCATCGTACTGGTTTAATGTGCCAGTTTATAGTGTTATGTATGCTTTGATTAACATTTCAAAGAATATTCATTATTTTGTAATCGGAAAAGGCAATATTCATTGTGAAAATAAAATGAGGATTCGTCTCAGAGATGTAATCTCTTTTCAAAATGCAGTGGTGACACTGATACCCCCTATACAACCAGTGCCATAGCATTTGGAATGACACGACTGGAACGTTCTGGAACAAGGTAGCTTAGGTGAGTATAAGCACTGTGTACCGTAGTTGAATCGAAGGAACGAGCTTCTGCTTCTGTCAGTCTCATTCTTGTCACAGCAGAAGGCTCAGCACTGAGCTCGGAGCACCTGTTGGCTCAGCTGCTCTCCTTCCCAAGAGCTGCCAGCCTCCAGCCTGCCTCCGTGACTAACCACGGGTCTACCCTCTCTCCTCTGGGCCACAGAAAGACTTCCTTCAGGGTTGTTTGCTCTGTTGTGGGTTTTTTTTTCAGAAGAGGTATAGTCTTAGTTCCAACCAAGATTCTGCCTGTGTATTTATTTTGTCAGATTAGAGATCACAGCCTTGTTCATGCCACACCCTCCCTCCCCACTGTGTTCCCAGCCCTTACACACACACACACACACACACACACACACACACACACACACACACATCCCCTCTACCCCATGTTCCCAGACTTCCCCCACACATACACACACCCCTCCCCCCCTGTGTTCCCAGCCCTTACACACACACACACACACACACACACACATCTCCCCCCCATGTTCCCAGACCTCACACACACTCTCACCCCTCCCCATTGTGTTCCCAGCCCTTCCGGCTGTTGTGAGCACAGTGGTAAGTTGGCCTCAGCACACTTCTCTTCTCAGTATCTCATTCTAATCGGGATTAAAAGAGGGATATTTGTAGAGTTTTTCATATACAGCATTTGATTCAGTCCTGTAAAGCACATTTTCCACCTCCATTTTCAAGTCATAATTAGCAATCCGTAGAATATACAATGTATACTTCACAGGAATTGATTTCTTTGAGTGAAAGCTAGAAAGCTAAACACCACATACAACTGTGGAATCCATGCTATTTCTATTGAAAGAATTTGTATAATAATTGTGAAGATGTCATTTTGCTTTATACACACATGAGACACAATTTTTTGATACCTCACATGCAATATTGGTTCAATATTAGTAGTGTATATACTGTGAATATCCTAAACTTTTATCAAATACAACTATTGGTAGAGAAAATGAGACCAACAAATTGCTATGTTTTCTTTTAAGAAATTGCAAAAATGAAGAGCCTTACTTATTACTAAAACTTATATGCCAATACATTTGTATCAGCACCCCTGCTGATGAAGACAATCTCTTAAAATGTGACAGATAAGTTTTTATAAGTGGGAGCTTAACATCTGAACATCTTTAGTGAATCAGACAGCATGGTGTTATATGGAATTGTGTGATTTTCTGCCATGTCCCTGGATTCTATCAGAGTACAACTTATAAAAGGAAACTGTGTGGGTTTTGTTGTTGTTGTTTTTGTGTATGTGATTTTTGTGTTTTTTTTGTTGTTGTTGTTTTTAAATGCCTGGTGGAAGCATAGTTAGGTTGAATTGCAAAAAACAAAAACAAAAACAAAACAAAACAAAACAAAAAAAACAACAGGAAAGCATTTGCCTGAAGCAGGGAAGTTAGGTAGCTGTTACATTGAGAACTGGAAGAAGACTTAAAAAATTGAAAGTGGAGAGGCCAATGGGACAGACCACGCCAGAAGGAGGACACTCACAAGCCTTGTGCTGGAAAAGTGATGGCTAGTAAGAATGGAGGGAATTTACAGAAATGAGCACAGGAAATAGAGTCCATAACCCCACAGGGGGCCTTGTGACATAAGCTTATTCGGGACTGCTAAGGTCTCTTGAGAAGATATTGGGATGATCAGACTTTATAATGTTTTGCTGAAAGCTGTGAGTTACTGTCTGTTCAGGAGAGCCCTGCTCATCATTTCAAAGGGAGAGGTGAGCAATTTGAACAAGTGAGCAAAGACACGTTCAGCTTCAGCATGAATGTGCGTGCGCACATACACACACACACACACACACACACACACACACACATTGAGAGAAGGGGGGAGGGTGGGAAGAGGCTCTTTGTGGAGTAGAGCTGGTGTCCCGGGGCTGAGAAAATCCAAGGCAGGAGAGTTTTAAGCATTTGAAGATTCCTTTTTCCTCTAATTTAGAGTTGTCAGTTTGAAAAGCTGTGGTATTCCTGTCCTGACTGGCCTTCAACTCTTCCTCAGTCCACCAGGGCAAGGCCCTACGGGCAGGGGGCTGAGAGGAGATCCTGAGCCACATAGCCAGCTTCTCAGGCCAATAAAGTCTGCTCTTGACTTTTTGAGGTTAAAAGAAAAGCAAACCGATAGTAAATCATTCACTGAATTGACTTTGTCTGTGGTTCTTCTGAGACAGTATCTTCCCTTGTACTCCAGGCTAGCTTCAACCTTGCTGTAGAGCCAAGGATGACCTAAAACTCCTGACCCCTTGCCTCCTCCTCTCAAGTCCTGGGATTACAGGAATGGCCTGTCATGCTGTGTTTGAACCTTTTTAATTTTTAAGCAAAGGTTTCACCGTGTAGCCCAAGTTTAACTGAGGCTGACCTGGAACCCACTACATAGCCCAGGCTAGCCTCAGATTTACAATGTGAATCAACTTTGTCTTCTGTAGATTAGTTGTGTTGGGTTAAGGGCCCCTTAATTTACATACAATGCCTTAGGTCTACAATCCTCTAAGTCTGAAAGATCTAAAGATAGTTTCTTAGGCAACTGAAGATGTTTTCTTATGTCTGTATCAATAGGAGTGCAGAGTCTACCTGCCAAACAGTTTAGCTGGCCAAACACACATAGCTAGGCTATGCTAAAACTCTAAAAATAAGCATGCACATTTTTGTGGCACCTGAAGTCCTGGGGATGAGGAGGCAGCTAAACAAACTTTCAAGGATTCACAAGCAGCCACGGGCCGAGGTCAAGTGGCAAAGAAAGAAAAGCAAGGGGAACCAGAACCCAGCAACTAGGGAAAGTGTTGGAGAAAGAAGTTCGTTGAGAAAGAGAGGTGTCTTTTTAAAAAATCGGAGATGGCTTTGAGAAAGCAAGAAATTCTGAAAATCTATTCATTTGGACAATTTTGGTAATGAATAATTACCAAAAAGCAGTTTTGAGGAAATGCTGGGAATTCCCACAGCAGAACAAGCCATTGGACATGTAGAATAGTGCACTCTACTTCTGTGAGAAGCCACACTTTGAAAGACAAAGAGATTGTTTAAAAAGCGTCCTTGGCTTGGAATACCAACACTAGTGAAATTGCGGCTCCGATAATTAAATAAATACTACTAACAGGGTCCCATCACTTGGAGAGATTGGCATCCAGCACATAGGCATAGTGATTAATAAAATCTATTGTTCTGGTAAAGCTATTATAAAGAAGTGTTACAATTGTTGCATACTCATTTCTTAGAGTTGGAAAAATGTCATCATATATAATACCCATAAAACTATCTAAATACATCCCATACTTGTGTGGTCCCCTAAGGCCATTGCTTCTCTCAGAAGCTTCTCCAGTCAGCTCTCTGTGTCCCTTGACCCTTGTCCCCGGCTCCAATGACTACAACCTTTCCCCAAGTGCTATGCCTTAAACCAGAAAACTTTAGAATGTAAAGGCAGATCTTCTTACATGTTTCCCCCCTGCACACTAGATAACGATGAACATGGATTTCCTTTTCTAATGTTGCCGGTTAGTACACATAGGACATGTGTCGCTTGGGGCACTCCACAGCTTTCACGAGCTCCTCCATGAATAGCAAATGCTGCCTCACACAGCCCCTCGTTTCAGTTATCAAGTAGCTTTGAATGTTTTAATTGAAGAATTTTACTCCTAAAATGTTTCTAATCCTGAGATTTTATTTTATTTTATATATTTTGATAGTTTCTTTTACCTGATACCTCTCTCTCTCTCTCTCTCTCTCTCTCTCTTTCTCTCTCTCTCTCTCTGTATGCCTGTATGCCTGTCTGTCTCAGAGTGGATGTAGAAAGGTAGAGGACTTAACACTGAAATCAGGGATGCTGATTCAGACATCAGCATCAGAACCTGATCAGAATGTGAGTCCTTCCAAGGAATGAGTAAAGAAATACAGGAACCAAACAAGGACAACAGACACTCACTAAGGCTACCTGCCTGTCTGTGGCTCTGGACAAGACAAACCTTGGAGGACCTATTCTACCAGGGTGCATTTCATCCCAAACCATTGAGCCAAATCACAAGATGACAATAGATTTACTTATGATTGGTTTCTTTAATTAATTATAATCTGGTGATTTCTTCCACACTCCCTAACTTGAGTCAATAGAGAAACTGAACAGAATTCAGGGCTGCATTTCAGCAAGTTTACAGTAGGTATAGCAGCTATTAAGAAGTGAGGACTTTGTAGACCGAGAGTCCCTTCGTACATTCTGTCCACTTAAGGCCTTTCACCCTCACACAGAGTGTGATATGTTGCTATTACTTAAGCCGCATGCTCATGCTCATGAACAATGATAACACTTCATACTACTAACATAATTCACCAAATACACGTGTTAGTGTTGAGGTCTTCCTGGACATCAATGAGGTCAGCCAGCCAAAAACATCTATATTTTTGAAGGAAATGGGATCACAAATGTCCACACAAAGACCATTAAATTTATTGATTTGTAAAATAGATTCATACATTCAGTGCCTACTTTAAAATACCAAACATCTTGCTTCCATTTGGGAGAAAAAATAGCTTTTAAATATGTCAGAAAAATGTGCAGGTGAATAGGTTTCTTTGGTTATACGAATTCCTGAGTCGTTGAAGAATGAAGTTTTCACCACAAACAGTTCAACACGTGATATAATAATGGGTATGCCACTGGCCCTTTAATCTTCTTGCATCCTGGAAGGTCTCTTTAAAATCAGATTCCATTTCCTCTGTCTGTGTCTGCTCCCTGGAAACACAGAAAAATCACCACAAAGCTGCACCTTCAGCAGCCACCAGTCAGTAGCTCATTAGCTCCTCTGCAGATGGTAACAAGGTAAGGTTGCCGCCTTCAGCTTCCCGAGCGCTGGGATTACAGGTGAGCCTCACCACATCTAACTATTGCTTTCTTCCCTCGATGAATTCTTGTTCGATTTCTACTTCCTTGCCAAACATTTTATATTAATCAACCTTGGTTATTGATTGTATGAATGAGGCACAAGTATGTTCTTTTTTTCCCCAACAATTTATTTATTTATACACTTTACATCCCAACCGAAGCCTCCCCATCCCTCCTTTCTCAGTCCCACCCTTATAAACCCCTCCCCTGTTGCCCCTTCCCTTTTCCTCACAGAAAAGCTACCTTGGGTACCTTCTCACCTTGGGACATCTAGTCCCAGGAGGACAAAGCACAAATGATGTTCTTTTTTTTTTTTTAAACTTTTATTGCATTATGATGAGAAAAGTTACATGATTTCAATTTACCTCTGATCCTGGGTGTGTCAGAGTGCCTGGGAGTGGAGCTTCCTCTGGGTGTTGTGGGACTGGCCATGATGTTCTTCTAATCACACTTCTACGTGTCATAAAAATACATACATACATACATACATCAATTCCACCAAGCCATAGAATCATCAAGGCAACAAAGATCACAAAACTAACTCACAGGGCTGGAGAGATGACTCGGTGGTTAAGAACATTGGCTACTCTTCCAGAGGTCCTGAGTCTGATTCACAACAACCACGTGGTGGCTTACAGCCATCTATAATGTTATCTGATGTCCTCTTTTGGGAGGCAGGTATACATGCAGATAGAGAACCCATATATATATATGATATATATATAATAAATATATAAATAATAAATAAATAGCCTTAAAATATATTAACAGATAATATATAAATATATTATAAAATATATTAAATATATAAATATATTATATTAATAATATATTTATAATAAATATATAATAAATAAATAGGTACTTTTTAAGGTGCTAAAAAACAAACAACAAAAAAATAACTCACACCGGAAAGGAAAGAAAAATCAAACTTTCTCAAAAAAATCTCCGGTCCTGAGGTGTGTAGGCTCCAGGAGAAAGCTGGCCACCACAGGGCAGTGGTGCACTTGAGTCCTCTCTCCATTCTGCCCTGTGCCGAGGAAGTCCACTGAGGCAGTCGTGGGATGATGTTCTATCACCGCTAAATTATAAAACCTCGATCTTCTGTCTCCTTCTCTTTTAGTAGTATGTTGGCAACATTTTCTAAACATAGTGCCTGTGTTGGTGCTACGAAGTCTAATTAAACTCTGGGCACGAAGAAACCCCAAAGGGATCTCCTTTTGTGATGGTCTATAGTCAGGAAACTGATCTGTATTGAAACTTATAAAATGCAAGGAAACATTACAGGGAATGGATATATATCTGTCTCAATGGGCAGAGCTTTATCACAGCACTAGGGAGGTTATCTAAGAGGTTAGCCAGAAACTACCTCATACAAGTTCTCTCTATGCTTGGTTCCTACAATGGATATGGCTGAGGCTGAAGGCCTTTGAGGAATACTTTGTTTCCAGGATGTAATCCATAATGGAATAATCCGTAATGTAGTATCTCCCAGAATTAAATCAGTTTTGATGGTGATAAATGATGTTTAAAGATACTTCCTTTCTTTATACTACTTCCAACAGGAAATATTAGTCACGTCAGGAGAAAATGTGTCACTTTTTTCTTAATCTGGATGTTTTACGACCTCAAGACACACAAATTCTGTTAATATATTTTAAGGCTATTTGTATTTCTCTGGTGGCATTGATGAGTATAATTTTTACATTTCAGTAGAGTTTTTGTTTGTTTGTTTGTTTAAGGAAGCTTTTCATAATATAAAACAGAAGACATTTTCCCTTAATTAATACATTTTGGGTTTTTTTTCCACTTTGTCATTTGCTTTAGAAAAAAAAAATTCCATAGATTTTTTTCCTTGCTAAGAAACTAAAATAGGCCCTTCTTTTTAGAGTTGCTGGCTATCGAGATGTTGAGGTGGCTCAGCAGGAGAGACATGGGCTAGCAAGTCTGATAGCCCGAGTTTAATATCTACAACTGTTGACTATCACAGAGTGTCCTCTGACCTGCACACATGTCATGCTGTGCACACATCCATATGTGCAAACACACAGTATATAAATAAACATTATAAACAAAACTTATATTGTGTGACACACTGTCATAGACCTCTCTGTCTTGAACATTTAAATTTTTTCTTCATAGTACTTTTTATTGTTGTATATTCTTACTTAACTCCTTGATAGTTACAGATATAAAATGATTTTGATGTAGGGTAGGGATTAATACTCCCTGACTTTTTTATTAACTAACTTATCCTTTGTCTATCATATTGGAAAAAGATGACCATTATAGTATTCTCGCTAATATGCCTTTGTTTCTATTGTGGATTCTTATTTTCTGTTTCACAAATGCCTCATTGCATTCAGATATCAAAGTCACAGTGATTATTATTGTTCCAAAATTTTATTTATATCTTTAAGTGTGAATTCCAATTATTACTCTTCTTATTCGATGTTTTCTTTCTAAAGATTTATTTAGTTGTTTTTTTATGTGTATTAGTGTTTTGCCTGAATGTATATCTGTGTGTCACATGCACACAGTCCCTACAGAGGCTGGTAGAGGCTTCAATTCCTCAGTTACTGGAGTTACCGGTGGCTTTTAGCACTGGGTGCATGCACTGAGAACCAGGCCTGGATCCTACACAAGAGCAGCAAGTGTCTTTAACAGCCAAATCACCTCCCCAGCCCTCAATATTTTCTTTACTTTTCTATTAAGATCATTTCCATAATTCAGGAAATAGACTGTATCTCTGTGTCATGGTGCATGCCTATAATCTTGGTGGTCAGGAGGTGCAGCCTGGAGACCCATGAGTGTAAAGGCCAGCCTGGGCTACACAGCAAGACCCTATCTTAAACAACAAAAGAAAAATGTGTTAAACTTACCAGTTCATTATCACATAATTGATGCCTCTTCAGTACAGGATCCCTTCACTTAGTCATATTTTTGTTTCTGATGGTAATATTTTCTTCAGTGGGTTCACCAATTTATCTTCATTTTCTAATCCACATCTTCCTTTATCAGCAATGATAATTTTACTAGTAAAATTTCTAACTCATTTTTGCTGGTGATTTAAAGAGTTAATAATCTTATGCATTTTACTTATTTTAATAAGACCACATGTACACTATATTTTAATAGTACATGTATGCACATGTAACTTTAATCGCTTAGCAACCCTTATTCTGGATACCTGGTAAAGTTTCCCCCTTCAAAGTATTCCCCCACATCCCTTCTCGTTTTCTGGGTTGTCTAACTCAACTTCCAATGGAGGTGATGACAGAACATGTTTCCTTTTATGTCATCCTGGAATTCGATGTTGGCACAAAGAAACATATATACCATACAAGATAATAGTTTGCTCCTATATGATTTTTTTTTTAAATTATCAAGGTTGCTTTGCATGCTCCCTATATCGGGGCAAAACAGGACACATAGCAAACACTAAATGGCAATAGGTTTGGATTTAATTATTGAAGTGGCCCATCATATTCATGATGTTGAAGGCTATATTTTCAAAGAAGTAAATATACATGCTAATAACATAGGTGTGATATTAACATAATACATTAAACTATAAAATTACATAAGAAAAAAAAAGATAGATTAATAACACCAAATTAGGGTGGTAAGATTCTGTGTAATATTTTTCTGTAACCCTCCTGCTTGACCCTGCCTGCCTCTCATAACCACACCTCTCTGCCCACCTCCTGCTATTTGCCACTCCTCGCTCCTGGTTCCAGTTACTTCAGAAGTCTCGCCTCTACAGAGACCAAAGAAGCCACTGATTGGGCCGGCATGCTGACAAACTTGGGGGAGGGGTTTTGCCTCACCTATTCTACCTGTTGGCTTGTAACAAAGAATTCATTAAATTCAAGATGGCTAAGTGATCATAACTCCTGTCTAATTTTTGGTGCCTCCCACATGGGTAAGATTAATTATAGCTAGCCTATTTTTCCCTAACTCCATATTTCCAGGTAACCCATTCTTTAATGTTGCCGCTGGACGGCAACATTTTTCCGTGTGACTAAAATTTTATATTATTGAGACATTTTTATTATGGAAAATTTTAATAAGAAATGATTTCTTGATGTTTATATTTATAAGGGAAATTTTAATAAGAATTCTTCCTTAATAGCTAAATTATTTAAAACAGATAAGACAATTTTATAACATAAAACACATTAAAACTCAGGCTTCTTAAATGAAGAGAATTTTACCTCATAGCATGTGTTCAATGCTTATTTTTGTTTGTTTGTTTGTTCGTTTTGAGATATGGTCTTTCTGTGTAGCCCAGCTGGCCTGAAACTATGGGCCAAGCTGCGTTCAAACTCATAACCTCTTCCCTCAGCCTCCTGAGCGCAAGGACTACAGGCACGTGCCCGCCATCAAGATTCTTATGTTTTAAGATAATCTGAGCAGTATCAGGCCTATTCCTGGAGAAGCAGTAAATTCTTGAAGAGTCTTACTCAAAATTAGGAAAGATCCTTATAGGGATTTTTGGGGAACCCTGAGACCTGTGGACCTACTAATTAAAGTTTTTCCCTTAGAAGTTTTAGTGTCAGAAGACAGGCTAAATAGGGCAGTTTTCACTGATGTTCAAGTTGGAAGCCAAATAATTACTCCAACACAAAACGTCTGCCAAAAGTACTGAAGCAGGATAGAAAGATGGAGAAATTATGGAGAAGTGAGCAAGAAAGGAAGCCCACACCCTGGGGTCTGGTTAGAGCTGCTTGGCCTCTGAGCGTCAAGAGTTCCAGCACAATTTACGACGAAGGGCAAGTTGACAATTAAAAACTAACCACCCCACCGTGCCCTTCATTGAGGCCACACGGTGATGATTCTCCCTGATACCTCTCATTTAGCTTTAAGTCTATAAACTGCTCTCTTGAACATCAGAGCTGTAGAGATTAACAGAGCGATCATGCTGCCAATCAAATGGGCGGGGCTCTGTTGCTTTACCTAGATTGGAATCGTGGGTCATTCTAGCGTTGGTACTTAGCAACTGACAGCTACTTTTCTCACTCTTGTGACAGAGCAGTTTAAGAGAGGGAAGATTTATTTGGGCTTGTAGTTTCAGGATGTTTTAGTCCATTAAGGAGGAGTGTCTCCTTTCCATGAGCATTGGAGATTATAGCTAATCTCCAATGCAGATAATGTCTCATACAGCAACTTGACCAGGAAGCAGGTATAAGAAGAAAAAGACCAGAAGTGTAAGACCAGAAGTATAACAGGGAAGAACTATTAATGGCTTATCCCTACTAACCTAAATATGCCAGCCAGACTTCACATTCTGTATGGTGCCACTAGCTTGTGGGGCTCCCCCAAAACAGGGTCTCTTGCCAGGGACCAAGTGCTAAAAACAGTTAAGAATGATAAGGCCATTCTAGATTCAAACCACAAAATTCTGCCCTCTCCAGCTTTCATGTCCCAAAGGTTCTGCAGCTTTACCAAATCAGCACCACTAACAGCGAGGAGCAGGGGTCGGGGTGGGGATGGGGGATGATGACATCATGTCCTAAGGACGAAGGCTCAGAACATGAGCCTGTGAGGAACATTTTAGATTCAAACTATAACTGTGGCTTTGCATCCCTCGGGTATTGAAACACGAGGTTCAGTGGTAACCATGGTTACCATTTCTACAGCTTGCCACTGCTTCTTACCATCGCTGCCACCTCCGTCATTGCCATTGCTTCACACTCTATTGCTACCGTGTTGCTCTCTCAGCTCTCACTACTATTGATATTGCTGTGGCTTTTGTGGCCAAAGAGGCTCCTTCAACTCCTGCCTCTGCCACTGTCACCAACCCAGCATAGCTGCTCCATTGTGTTACCAGGTAGGTCTCCTGTGCCAAAACAAGGCAAGCCAAGAGCAACCAAGAGGAGCCTTTTAATTGGACTAACTGCTGTGACTCAGGGAGGGCAGTGCAAGAGTGTTTCATGGCCGGTCCACAGAATGGGCTGCCCAACCGTAAAAAGGACGCCCACACAAACCATGGTAGATCGTTAGAGCGGAAGAGGAAGAATTTTACCGGCAGCAAAATCAACACAGATCTCACCCTGGAGAAAAAACACAGCGGGAAGAAATGCTGAAATCCAGGTCTCTCTCCTGCTTCTGCATTAACTTCGTATAGAATGAGAAAGTATTCCAAGAAATAATCTCTGACACTCTAAGAAAACCAACCTCACACGTGCCTGCTTCTGCTCAGGGGACACTCGCTCTTCTGAAAAGCAGCCTTATCGGTGTCCTCTGGGAGTGGCTTTGCATTTCTGACATAAAAGCTGTGCCCATCCGTGTGTGCCCATCCGTGTGTACCCCCTATCCATGTGATAATACGGTCCCTCGAGAGGAATGCACAGTTAAAACCTCTTTATCGCTTTTAAAGTTCTTCCTGGGATCTATGCAGCTACCTTAACCCTAACAGAGCCTGAGGATTCAGCTGAGTGATAGCAGGGCAGCAGGCAGGCTCTTTTCACAAGTGACTCGAGAGCCTTTGGTATTTTAGGGAGACTTGCTCTATTTCCCTAGCTCAGTTTTCAACCTTGCAACCAAAGTGTACAGAAAAAAACGTGCAAGACATTTAATTAAACTTAACATTAGGCAAACAATGAATATCTTCATACAATTGTGTATGTTATATTTTGTATTCTTTTAAAAAAAAACTTTTATTGCATTATGATGAGAAAAGTTACATGATTTCAATTTACCTGAATTTGTTAACATTTAAAAACATGTTTCAATTAGACATAATTGAATCACATTCTTGTTCCCTTTTGTACCACTGCTCCTCCCAGAGACCCCCCCTTCAATACCTACAATATCTTTTTTGTCAT
>NW_022196891.1:64007398-64028379 GCF_008632895.1 Mastomys coucha
GGACTGGCTGCAGAACTTGTGCCCAAGGTCTGCTCAGAACACTAACCCAGACAGACCGGAAGGAACCAAGGAACCCAAGTCACTGGGCTGGTGGAGTTCCTGTGTGCCTGGTCCCGCTGGACCCAATTACTCCTAGTGTTGGGACAGATGTTGATTCCTGCTCACTTCTGATCCTGTGTGTGTCAGAGTGCCTGGGAGTGGAGATTCCTCTGGGTGTTATGGGACTGGCTGTGGAGCTTGTGCCCAAGGTCTGCTCTGGACCCCAGCCCAGACAGACCAGAAGGAACCCGAGTCACTGGGCTGGTGGAGTTCCTGTGTGCCTGGTCCTGCTGGTCCCAGTTACTCCCAGTGTTGAGACAGATGTTGGTTCCTGCTTACCTCTTATTTTGTGTTCTTGAATGACAAAATGTATTGTTTATTGGAAAATGAAATGTATTTGACTTTCCTATATCTTATGTAGCAGTCCTAACATCAATGATTGAAAGTCTCCATTTCTTTTTTTTTTTCCTTCATCCACACAGTGATTGCTCCTCTTGCCCTCAGCCTGGCTTTCCTTATTGTTAATAATTAAAACATGTAATCTAGAGGGAAAGCTAATCTGATATTTGTCATCATGAACTTTTAATAGTAAGGACATACATAGTAGCATGTATGACTTCCTCAGAAAACTTCTGCCAGGCACAGGTGGAAGGACATAAAAGCAAAAATTTTAAACACATTCTCAAGATATTATAAAAGACGTATTACAGACACCAGAAAGGATGGGAACAGGAATAACAAAAAAAGAGAAGATGGCGCCTTTATGGACCAAAAGTCCCCAACACTGAAGAAACTTGCAGAAGGAATTTTCAAGCTAGGAATGCCTGGGTTAATAATTTTGGTTTAGAGAGTAGATGTGTGCTTCAGATCTTAGTCAGCAGAGCTGAGGAGTTAAAACGAAGTATGATGCTTCTGTTAGTGGGATGCTGAAGAACACAGAAGGCTGAGCATTTGGAACGTATTGCAAAATTATAATGAAGGGCTGGAGAATTTTAGAATTTTAAATAAGAGCATTTAATAGAAATGTATCAGTAAAAATGTATAATGTATAACCTTTACATAAAAGGGCATGGAAAACCTCTGTAATGAGCCAAGAATGTAGGCCTGCTAGTTCCAGAAACCAGTCCCTCCACAAAGGCAGACATCTAGGTGTTTCTAAGGAGTGGTCAATCACAAAGTAAATGATAATGACAATGATAAAGCCACATTCTTGAGAATAACAAGTATACAGGGACCCTGACCCTGACTAAAGCATGGGTTGGGTCCCTCTGAAATTTTCCACTGTTTTTTGTTATGTTTCCTTGTAACCCCCTCACCCCCCCCCTTAGTTTGTGATTTTTTTCCCTTTAAATACCCCTTACTCCTTGTGGTCTTGGTCGAACTCCTCTGGCCTGCAAGGTTACAGGTTCAACCCCAGAACTGGCCTATCCCAAATAAACCTCGTGTGATTGCAGCAAGATCGGTCTCTCGTGAGTTATTGGGTGGTTGTAACATCCTGAGACTTGAGTGAGGGTCTCCCAAGCTCTGGGGGTCTTTCAATAACACAGACAAAACCGTACATACTGATGTGAGCCTTCCATGTGTTTGGGCCCTCTCAGGTAAAGACAGCAAAGGTGTGCAATAGAGCCAGTGGAATAAATTCAAAACTGCAGGATGGGCAGTTCAGGAGATAGAGAAACCTCAAAGAGATTTCAATCATTTTATATTCACTTTGTATTCACTTAAAACCATTCACCACATACTCTCGATTCCCATTCAGAATTGCTACCAGCCCATCCTCAATTGGTTTTAATACTTCCTGAAACCTGGGTTGTATCCTCTGGCCTCTACCATATACATCATGTAGGAAACCTCTTGATGTCCATTTCTGGGGATTGAATTTGAAGCTAATTCTATATGATGTACATCACTAAGGTTTCACATCCATCCTGGCACATCCTAGTACAGTATTGCTTAGTGGCACCTAACTTTCAGGATGTCAGAGATACTCTGGCCCTCCACTTCACAATTGGTACCACATCACCCTGGCAGGTTTTTCAACTAGAAACTGAAATATAAAATCATTGCTCATCTTATTTTCATGCATTGTTCTTTGTCCTTTGCCCTATTTCCTTTGATCTCAAACTCTTCTTTGGGATTCAGAAAGTGATTCAACATTTCTTACTGGTTCTAAGCCACATGGATCCTCAAGATGGGATGGATAGGTTCTAGGGTTCACAGGACGTGTACATGCAACAGCAGTTTGGAGGGCAATATCCAAAAAGTTCATCTTTGCTGAGTATCTGGGCATGAAGTTCAAAAATTAAAAGGTCCTTGTCAGGAGTTAAAATACAAAAATCTTAGAAAGCCCCAAGTATATCTAATTAAACCATCAGAAAAGAAATTCTAAGGACTATCAAGAAATTTGAGAGTACATCATCACTGGAGAAAGTGACAGCCAATCACACATGCATACTGACTGATACTGGCCAGAATTTGTGTCTGGAGAATGTGTGAAGCTGGGGGACAGAAACCATAGTCAGGTAAGGCTCATGTTCCTTGGTCATCTCTGGCTTTCTGAGTGGGACTCCACAGTAATGTCTGAAATTGAACATAGAAGCTGTAGATGGAAGACATGACCATGGGGCCTAGACGAATGTTCTTTATAAACTATGTTGTTGCTATTAGCTTTTGTTTATTTTCCAATGTGAAAGGTCCCAAAGCATACCAAAAAACACTTAGTTGGAGGATTTTATTTACCAGCTCAGAGGTGAGGAGACCTTGAAAATAAAGTGATGTTAATAAGCTTAAAGCACACATCAAAGGAAACAAGTTCCCGGGTGTAGAATATACATGGAATTAGGGTTTCCCTCAGTCTTCTCAGAGGTCAAAGCTCTCTTGGAATTAACATACAGTAAAGCAGTAGAATTCAGAAGCCTGAAGTATAGGAACAAAAGCTGGCTTGTTCTCTGTCAGGAAGGTTCACAAATTCTTTGTGGTAGCCTTAATTATGAAAATGTTCTAAGAATCCAGTCTGCATTCTCTGAAGTGCTGACTCAAGTTTTGCTTTATAAATGATGAGAAATAAATTGAAAGCTTAGACAATTGTTTCTTGATACACTTAATTTCAGGATAATGAACTATGACATTATAATCACATCTTAATAACTTTGTCTTAAATCTGATTACCATTTAATTAAGTCTCTTGCCAATATCTCTCTAGTTAATTAAAGTTAGGGTATCTCCTTGATGGTTAATGTGATTATTATAATTAATTAAAACCAGGCAAGGTGAAAAGTCTCTGAACTAGAGATATGAAGGATTGTTTTTTTTAATATTGAGTCTCTAAAGCCATCAGCCTCAGTTCTCCTTTAGAGAGTCTGAAGGGAATAAAGAAAGGGACAAACTGGAAGCTAATACCCTAACTAATAAGTTCACACACACACACACACACACACACACACACACACACACATCCACACAGAGACTCAAACATGCACCACATATACACACAGACATGCACACAAACACACATACTTTCTCACACAAACATATATACACACATACTCACACACACATACACAAACATACATACACAGACAAAAATATACATACAAATATACACATGCATATTTTGACTCTTAAATGTTATTTATAATCACTGATGGTCACACTATTTGTGTTATGTCAATGACACAAAACCCAACTACTGATCATTTCAATGAAGGTGAATATATGAACTCAACCCATCAGGAATCCCAGACTGTATCAGTCAGAAGAGTTCAGTACCATCTGTGAGAACATTGGTGATGATTCCAGTTTCTAACCATGAAGTGGAATAATTAATATCAACTTAAAAATTCTGATACAGCCTAAATAAAAAAATCCTCCATGTTAAGATGTTTTCAAAAATAAAGCATGACTTACATTTTTGCTTTTTAACCCAGAAATTTACCTAACTTGATTTCCAAATCTGGTTGAGGTTTTAGAATCACTTGGGAAGTCAAGCGAGCACAAACCTGCTCCTATTTATGTTATATCCGAATCTGTAAGGGCAGCTCTAAGCATCACAGTTTTTATTAAGCCACAGAGTCACTACAGACCTGTATCAATAAAATCAATATCACCTTATCAGGAACTGTGTTCATACAGATTGTCAAGTACACACTTGGCATCTTATTTAGACATCATGAGAACCCTGGAAGTCAGTATCATCTTCATTTTACCCATAAACCAAGATTAAACTAAGTGCTAAGTTTCCCAACCTTATACAGCAAGTGCTGGTTAAACCTCATTAAAACTTAAGAATCTTTCTTACTTTTGGATTTTCAGCTTTCAGATTCTTGCAGTGCATTTTAATGTTAGAACTTGTGGTAGCAGATCCTCTGCCACAAGGCTCCATATCCAAATAGTGCCAGGAGGAAACGAGCCTCCTAGGAGTGCAGACAGGCCTGTGAGTGCAGGTAGGATCATCACTGCTGCTCAGAGGAACCCACCTAGAACCCCCCAGGACACAGGAACTGAGGGGCTGCCTGGGACAAGAGTCTTCTGGTCTCTGTCTGTGCCCAGAGCTGATCCTGTGCCACAGAGCTATATATACAAACACCTCCAGGAGAAAGCTGGTCTCCCAGGAGTGCCTACACACATGTGAGCACAGATAAGACCACCAATTCTCTTCAAATTCCTAGCCCAAGAGGGACCCTCACAGAGCCATCAGGACACAGGAACCCAAGGATCAGCTGGGGACAGATTCCTTCTGGTCTCTGTCTACACTCCAGAGCTGACCCTGTATCACAGCTCTCCATATCCAAATTCCTCCTGGCCAGAACTGGTCTTGCAGGAGGGACAAGCCAAAGTCAGAGACAGCAAGATCAGCTAACACCAAAGATAGCCAGATGGCAAAAGGCAAGCACAAGAACATAAGCAACAGAAACCAAGACTACTTGGCATCATCAGATCCTAGTTCTCCCACCACCTGAAACCTGGTTACCCCAATGTTGCAGCCACCAACAGCTACATATGGATGGGGTCTTCTGGAAGAGGGGAAGAGGCCTGCAGGAAATTAAGGGAGTCAGACAGCGAGAGGAATAAATAAAAAATGGAACGGAGGCATGGTTTCTGCTCACAGTCCAAAGTGTATTATTCAAACTGAGAAATCAAGCAGGCAGGCAAAACCCCCGCCCTCAGTCTGCCAGCATCCCATGGCCAAATTAGCATCTGGATGCTCAGTCGAATGCAGGTGAAGCAATTCCAAAGGTCATAGCTGTTAGCAAGAACTTCAAGGCAGAGAATTGGCAGGAACAAAAGGGTTTTGTTTAAGTCAGGAAGCCTTGTCCCAGGTGGGCTGGCTGCTTGTGACTAGGCAAGGTCTGAGACAGCCAGCTCCTGGCTGGGGGAAGGTCACATGCCAACATACCAGAAAAGCAAGACTCTGATTTAAAATCACATCTCATGATGATGATAGAGGAATTTAAGAAGGACGTAAATAACTCCCTTAAAGAAATACAGGAGAACAGAGGTAAGCAGGTAGAAGCCCTTAAAGAGGAAACACAGAAATCTCTTAAAGAATTACAGGAAAACACAATCAAACAGGTGAAAGAAATGAACAAAACCATACAGGATCTAGAAATGGAAATAGAAACAATAAAGAAATCACAAAGGGAGACAACACTGGAGATAGAAAACCTAGGAAAGAAACTAGGAGTCATAGATGCAAGCATCACCAACATAATACAAGAGATGGAAGAGAGAATCTCAGGTGCAGAAGATACCATAGAAAACATTGACACAGTAGTCAAAGACAATGCAAAGTGCAAAAGTCTCCTAACCCAAAACATCCAAGAATTCCAGGACATAATGAGAAGACCAAACCTAAGGATAATAGGTATAGAAGAGAGTGAAGATTCCCAACTTAAAGAGTCAGTAAATATCTTCAACAAAATTATAGAAGAAAACTTCCCTAACCTAAAGAAAGAGATGCTCATGAACATACAAGAAATCTATAGAATTCCAAATAGATTGAACCAGAAAAGGAATTCTTCCCACCACACAATAATCAAAACACCAAATGCACTAAACAAACAAAGGATATTAAAAGCAGTAAGAGAAAAATGTCAAGTAACATATAAAGGCAGACCTATTAGAATTACATCAGACTTCTCACCAGAGACTATGAAAACTAGAAGATCCTGGGCAGATGTCATATAGACCCTAAGAGGACACAAATGCCAGCCCAGGCTACTATACCCAGCAAAACTCTCAATTACCATAGATGGAGAAACCAAGATTTTCCATGACAAAATCAAATTTACACAATATCTTTCCACAAATCCAGCCCTTTGAAGAGTAATAGATGGAAAAGACCAACACAAGGAGGGAAACTACACCCTAGAAAAAGCAAGAAAACAATCGTCTTTCAACAAACCAAATAGAAAATAATAACCTCACTAACATGAAAATAACATCAATAATAACAGGGAGCAACAATCACTATTCCTTAATATCAATGGACTCCATTTCTCAATAAAAAGGCATAGACTAACAGACTGGATATGTAAACAGGACCCAGCATTTTGCTGCATACAGGAAACTTACCTCAATGTTTAAGATAAAAACTACCTCAGAGTAAAGGGCTGGAAAACAATTTTCCAAGCAAATGATCCCAAGAAACAAGCAGGAGTAGCCATCTAATATTGGATAAAATCATCTTTCAACCAAACATCATCAAAAAAAAAAAAAAAAAGGAAGGAAATGTCATACTCACAAAAGGAAAAATCTACTAAGAAGAACTCTCAATTCTGAACATTTGAACGGCAACCAACAGATTGGGGAAAGAATTTTACCAACCCTACATCCGATACAGGGCTAATATCTAATATATACAAAGAACTCAAGAAGTTAGACTCTAGAGAACCTAATAACCCTATTAAAAATGGGGTACAAAGCTAAACAAAGAATTCTCACTTGAGGAATACCAAATGGCTGAAAAGCACCTAAAGAAATGTTCAACATCCTTGCCATCAGGGAAATGCAAATCAAAACGACCCTGAGATTCCACCTCACACCAGTCAGAATGGCTAAGCTCAAAAACTCAGGTGACAGCAGATACTGGTGAGGATGTGGAGAAAGAACACTTCTCCATTGCTGGTGGGATTGCAAGCTGGTACAACCACTCTGGAAATCAGTTTGGTGATTCCTCTGGAAACTGGACATAGTACTATCTGAGGACCCAGCTATACCACTCCTGGGCATATACCCAGACGATGCTCCAACATGTAATAAGGACGCATGCTCCATCCACTATGTTCATAGCAGCTTTAGTTATAATAGCCAGAAGCTGGAAAGAACCCAGATGTCCCTCAATACAGAGTTGGATACAGAAAATGTGGTGCATTTACACATTGGAGTACTAATCAGCTATTAAAAAATGAATTCATGAAATTCTTAGGCAAATGGATGGTACTAGAAAATACCATCCTGAGTGAGGTAACCCAATCACAAAAGAAGACACATGGTATGCACTCACTGATAAGTGGATATTAGCCCAGAAGCTTGGAATATCCAAGATACAATTCACAGACCACCTGTAGCCCCAGAAGAAGGAAAACCAAAGTGTGAATACTTCCATCCTTCTTAGAAAGGGGAACAAAATACCCATGGAAGGAGTTATAGAATAGAGACAAAGTGTGGAGCAGAGACTGAAGGAAAGGCCATCCAGAGACTACCTCACCTAGGGATCCATCCCATATACACTCATGAAGCCCAGACACTATTGTGGATGCCAACAAGTGCTTGCTGACAGGAGCCTGATATAGCTGTCTCCTGAGAGGCTCTACTAGTGCCTGACAAATACAGAAGTGGATGCTCTCAGTCAACCATTGGACTGAGCACAGGGTCCCCAATGGAGGAGCTAGAGAAAGGTCCCAAGGAGCAGAAGGGGTTTGCAGCCCCATAGGAAGAACAATATGAACCAACCAGTAACCCCAGAACTCCCAGGGGCTAAACTACCAACCAAAGAGTACACATGGAAGTACCCATGGCTCCAGGCGCATGTGTAGCAGAGGTGAGGCCCTTGGACCTGTGAAGGCTCTATGCCCCAGTGTAGGGGAATGCCAGGGTCAGCAACCTGGAGTAGGTGGGTTGGTGAGCAGGGAGATGGGGGAGAGGATAGGACTTTTTCAGAGGGGAAACCAGAAAAGGGGACATTTGAAATGTAAATAAAGAAAATATTCAATAAGAAAAAGAAGATATATATATATATATGCATATATATGTATAAATGAAAGGCTGGAGAATCTTAGAATGTATAATGTATAACCTTTACCTAAAAGGGGACATGGAGAACCTCTGCCACAAGCCAAAAAAGGTGGAGTAGCTAGTTTCAGGAACCTGGCTAACTCAGAGCCTCAGGGCTCTGGTTCCTGATACCTGCCCCTCCTGACTGATCTACAATGAAGACGGAACTAGGAATGAAGGTCTACTGGTTTACAAGGCTCCCCACCCTGCTGAGGCACTCCACCCTGCTGACTGATAGATGAAGATTACATTCCTAGAATGAATGTGTTCCCCTCCCTAACTGAATACCTTGGGTTGGGTCCCTCTGAAATTTTCCACTGTTTTTATGTTGTATTTCCTTGGTAACCCTCTCCCCGCCCCCATGTGGTTTTTCCCTTTAAATACCCCACACTTCTTGTGTTCGGGTCCGAACTCCACTGGCCAGCATGGTTACGAGATCAACCCCAGGGTCAAACACCTCTGGCCAACATGGTCACGAGATCAACCCTTGTACCGGCCTATCCCAAATAAACCTCATGTGATTGCAGCAAGTTCGGTCTCTTGTGAGTTATTGGGTGGTCAAGTCATCCCGAGACTTGAGTAAGGATCTCCCCAGTTTTAGGGGTCTTTCATACACACACACACACACACATATATTTGAAGATATATGTGTGTGTGTGTGTGTGTGTGTGTGTGTGTGTGTATGTGTGTGTGTGTGTGTGTGTGTGTGTGTGTGTGTGTGTGTATATATATATATATATATATATATATATATATATATATATAATCTTGTACAGTTGAATGGTACACTTGAAAAGATGGAAATTTCTGTAAACTGGAAGTAATTCATTACCAGAGTCTTATAGTATCCTAAGCAGGGCACTGTCACTTGCTACCTGTTGTTAGAGCAGAAAGTTGCTTAGTGCTCGACTGGTCTTGGGAGCAGCTGTCTTGGACACTAGCTTCTCTGCAGCGTTGGTCCTTGTATTTCTTAGAAATGTTAAAATCCTTAGCATCTATCAGCTGTATGTGTCCCTGTCCTTAGGCTGTAGGTACTTGGACAAAAACAATTTGTGCATGGTGACCAAAAATTGACAGCCCAATAAAGAACTTGCCATGTTCCCATTGGTGAGTGCCTTTCTTTGGAAGGAGTGAATGTAGTTAGATGCTTCAGGTTGTGGAAGAGGAGTATTGATTTCCAATAGTGTGACGGTTTGTATATGTTTGGCCCAGGGAGTTGTCTTAGTAGGTGTGGCCTTTTTGGAATAGGCGTGTCACTGTGGGTGTGGGCTTAAGACCCTCACCCTAGTTGCCTGGAAGTCAGTCTTCCACTAGCAGCCTTCAGATAAAGATGTAGAACTCTCAGTTCCTCCTGAACCATGCCTGCCTGGATGTTGCCATGCCCCTGCCTTGATGGTAACGGACTGAACCTCTGAACCTGTAAGCCAGCCCCAAGTAAATGTTGGCCTTTTTAAGACTTGCCTTGGTCATGGTGTCTGTTCATGCAGTAAAACCCTAACTAAGACAAATATTGGACTGTTTTTGCTCCTGTTGTTAAAGAGAGGGCTGAATGACGTACTATATATAAGTAATAAAAGTGTGAATGAAGGGAAAGAGAAATCCTGGGTTTACTTGTTTGTATTTATTTATTATCTCACACAAGTGTAATCAATAGAATACAATGAAAGTGAATGCATAAGAGGAGGTGCTGCTTTGTTCATTTTGGAGGCCTAGCCTCCACGTGAATATATGTGCATGTATGTGCACATATATGCAGTAGCCTCCATATGAGATGTATATGTGTATGTATGCACATAGGTGCAGTAGCCTCCACATGAGATGTATATGCATGTGTATGCAGTAGCTTCCACATGAGATGTATATGTATGTATATGCACATATAAGCAGTAGCCTCTACATGAGATGCATATGCATACATATTATATGCTTAATACATGCTACACATATGCAGACATACATACATGCATAGACAGATATGTTATATGCTGAAACATAAGCATATATACATATATATTGATTATTATAGTCAAATAAATAATAATACCCACCATCCCATACTTATCATTCCTGAGATTTTTCTCCTTGTGGGTTCTCTGAATTCTTTTTTTTTCTTAGTGATGAGAACTAAGCAAAGGTCTCATACATAGAAAGGTAAGGGCCATATTGCTCCTGCACTCTATCTCCATTTATATATATTTTACCATGTCAGTGTGTTAGTATGTGAGAGTATATGCTGTATATATGTGCATGAGTGTAGGGATGTGTGTGTATGTACACGTGTCTCCAAAATCTTTATCACCTTTTAAAGTTATGTGAATATATTAAAGTTTATATAGATATATAAAGTTATATATGTACACATGTATAACGCTGTGTGTGTACATAAAGAAGTATGTGTGTGTGTGAGTGTAGTGCTCTTGGAGGTCAGAGGAGCTAGGACCCCTGAAGCTAGAGTTAATGGAGAGAGTAAACTGCTTGGCATGGATGCTGAGAAGCAAGCATGAGTCCTCTGCAAGAGTAATGCGTGCTCTTACTTGTGAGTCATTTCTCCCACCCATATCACCTCATTTAAAACCTTATTTATTTGTATGAACGTTCTCATTTGCCTAGAACAGGCATAGAACGTTCACATATTTCTTCTGACACATAATCTAATTACATGATATAATTGCTTCTTTGAGTAATGGGAAACAAATAATAAACTCTAACCCTAACCCTAACCCTAGCCTAAATGGAATTTTGGCTTACATTTTCAATACTGAAAGAAATTGCTGCTGTGTAAGAATGAGGACAGAGTTCCAGCTCCGCAGTACCCTGTTCATATTTTTCTGAGGTAGGTCCTTGGGGGCTATTTTTCTGATTGCAAACTTTGGGTTATCTTGCCATCTAAGGAATGTAGAATGTAGATGGGAAGGTTTTATAAGTCCTTTTGTGTGTGCTAGTTGTTTTGAAATAAGCCAGCATACTGCAATGTTTGGTTACCATTATTTCTTCACTATTACTTTTAGGCTCAATAATTTGTGGATCGGTTTCCTCTTCCCCAGAGCTGGTATTCTTTCATGGAGAGGTTTTCAAGTCTTATTCTCCAAGCTTGGCAAAACTCATGAGAGATAACACCCAGAGCACCAGCTTCCTTATGCTGAGTGAGGAATTATGATGAAACTAGTCCGGACCTAGGTTCAGTTTTAGAAACCAAATTGAACTGTTAGTTAATAGGTCATACTACACTAAGCGGTCAACCCTGAAATCTTGTATGCACAAGCAACTTTAAGGGACTGAGCAAGTTGTATTTAAGTATTTTTATATGCACATATATAAGAATATATGTAGACCAGGAAATGTGCATTTTTAAAAGGTTCTATAAGATTCTTTTTTAATTTTAGTGCTATTTTAGGTTCACCAAGAATTGACTGAAGCATACAGAGGTTTTTCCTTATACCTTGCTACACATCTCGACTCCATGTCTCGCCACTGCTGTGCACAACCCACTTTGACAGGTCTATGGTTTACATCAGCGCTCACCCTTGGTGTTGTACATCCTAAAACATTTATAATGGCCACACAGCCCACAAATATAGTATCCCAAGAAATGTTCTCACTGCCCTGAGACTACACTCGGGCTTTTCTCCTCTCCTTTCAACCTTACCTGGCCCAACCACTGACCTTTTTTTTTTTCCTATCTCCACAGCTTTGTCATTCTGAAAGAGAAGTTGGAGTGGTAGGGTGTGCATCCTTCCCGTGGCTTCTCTCACCTAGCAATATGCATTGTACTTTCCTGTGTCTTTTCAGCCTTGGGTAATAATCCATCATCTGTGTGGACTGGCCTTTCATTATTCATTACCCACTGAAGGACATCTCCCTTGCTTTCAAGTTTTTTTTTCCCAGTCATAAATAAACCTGCTATGTATATTCATATGCAGGTTCTTCATGTGTACATAAATTTCTGCATCCTTTAGATGCCTGTGAATGCTGCCATTTGCTAGCATGTTTTGGTTTAAAAGAATCCTTTGGACTGTCAAGATGGCTCAATGAGTACAGCATCCATTGGTGAGACTTGGTGTTCTGGGTCCGACCCCCCAGTACCTGCATAGTCCAAGGAAAGCGTCAACTCCTATAGGTTGTTATCTGCCTCTATATGTGCCTATGCTAGCCCTTACCCCCAAATAAATGTGACAAATAAATAAAAATTTAAATTTAAAATCTGTGCTGTTCATTAAAACACACACACACACACACACACACACACACACACACAATTCTTTTACTGTATTTTAGTTAGATAGAAGTAGATCCAGGGATCATAGAAAGCTTCAGTGTCACGAGGTTGGTGGCAAACGCAATCTGTACGAGTGTCACAGTTTCCAGATTTATTCCTTTGTGCACAGTAAACGGACACTTGGCATCCCAGTATCAATACATTTGTAAGGTTCCATCACACAGCAAGCATTATTTAGTCTCAAGATTTTAAGTCAACAATCCTTGGAAGAATTAAAACAAATCTTTAACATTAAAGGATAGCCGTTTGCTCTTAGCGAGCTGACTTACAGATCTAGTTTTATAATAACGAGGTATAGACTGAGTAGACATGGTAATTAAAATTTGTGATCATCTGTATGTAAATAATTACTAGGCAGTCCATTAGCTGACAAAGTTAACAGTCACAAAGTTAACAGTCACACAGTTAAACCCCATAGCTCTGGCTTCCCGCACAGTTCCCAGGTAAAGCTGAAGGAGCAGCAATGATGATGGTACTGGTGGTACAGACGTTACCATGGCTATCACTTAGTACATCTTTATGTTATGTTGACCCAGGAGCTGCTTCAGGCTCTCTTTGAGTTTTTTTTTTTTTAATTAGTCATTCCATTCCTTTACATCTCAAATGATATCTCTCATTTGATACCCCTCCACAAACCCCTCTCACACATCTGCCCTCTCCCCCACTTTACCTCTATGAGGATGCTCCCCACCCACCCATCCTCTCCTACCTCGTTGCTCCAGCATCCCCCTACTCTGAGGCATCAAATCTCTACAAGACCAAGGGCCTCTCCTCCCATTGATGTCAGACAAGGCCATCCTCTGCTACATATGTATCTGGAGCCATGGATCCCTCCATGTATACTCCTTGGTTGGTGGTCTACATCCTGGGGGCACTGGGTGGTCTGGCCAGCTAATGTTGTTCTTCCTATGGGGTTGCAATCCCCCTTCACTCCTCCAGTACTTCCACCAGCTCCCCCACTGGGGTCCCTGAGCTCAGTCTGATGGTTGGTTCCAAGCATCCACATCTGTATTGATCAGTTGCTGGCTGAACCTTCTAAGGAACAGCCACACCAGGTTCCTGTCAGCAAGCGCCTCTTGACAACAGCAAGGGTTTGGTGTCTACAGACTGGATGGATCCCCAGGTGGGGTGCTCCCAGGATGGCCCTCCCTTCAGTTTTTGCTCCATTTTTTGTCCCTGTCTTTCCTTTGGACAGGAACATTTTGGGGGTTAAAAACTTTGAGATGGGTGGGTGGCCCCATTCCTCAACCAGGAGCTATGCCTATCTACTGGGGGTTGTCTCTACAGGTTCTGTCTCCCCTTTGCTGCACATTTCAGCTAAAGTCATTCCTTTAGGTTCTGGGAGCCTCTCACTTTCCTGGTGTCTGGGACCCTCCAGTGGCTACCTCTGGTTCCTCATCTCCTAGTCATTTACTTCTACAAAGTAGATTTTATTAGCCTACAGTTTTAAGAATAAAAAGTCATGAAGAATAGAAGTTCAGCAACTTGACCAAAGTCACACCCAAAGCAACAAGTGGCTGGCCTGGGATGGCCTCAAATAGTTCAGGTCCTTAGTCATCTCTGTTGATGAGTAGTATCAATAATATAATGGTTATTTCTTTGTTCTGAAATTGACAAATATCTATCTCTGTTTATATATATATATATATATATATACATATATATATGTATATATATATATGTTATAATTATATATATATGTATATATATGTTTATATATATATATACATATATATATATATATATATATATAATTGTATGATATTTAGGTATGAATTTCCAGGGAATAAGCTATTGTTTTATATTTTTTAGTCCTATATACATGCTGCTATATCCTACATATAATTATAGTACTTGTTTTGCTTCCTATTCAAAACAATATTCTAAGATGCTCCCCCCCATTGTCAACTGGGTGCTTTCAGCTACCATCTGAGAAGCTACTGATGGAATGTGTGTTTATCTTCATTTACTTTGCTGATGAAATAAACTATACTGGTAGCTTCTCTAATGTCCAAGGATTCTCAACCCTTAAATCCTATGCAGCACGGTGGTGATAGTAATTTTTTTTCAGAACTTCTTGATCAGTTTTATTATTCTACTTAAACTGGGTTATCTAGTGTTAAGTGTACATGACAATCTTTGACTCTGTCAAATCCTCCATTTTATTTTACAGTCTGAGATAATTTAAATAATATGAGATATAATCATTTCTGATATCTACATAAAGTCATAGAAAACCTCAATGAAACTGAGTTTTGATTTTGTTTGCAGTCATCTGGCACGAATTCTCTCCTGTGAAACAGAACTAGAAAACATCTTGTTAACTTGTAAGACTTATCTTACCATTTTACTCGTGGGCGTATTTTGCCAAGCAGGTCAATTTTACAGTAAGCAGGCTCCAGCACTGGATAAGACCACTGCTGCCTTTTCTCCCCCAGTAGCCTGCATAGTACCTCCTGGCACAATAGAAGCTAGGCAGCAAGGAAAGAGTTTACTGGTTGGCTTAAGATTAGTGTGATGTCTTCAGCAACAGTTTTATCATGGAGCTATGGTGGGTAATGGAGGGCACATATCTTCTGCTGCAGTTTTCATACAATAACTTGTGCCTTCTGGAAGCAGCATTGCCCAGCCATGCAGGGTGCCTCTAATTACACTCCTTCTTAAATGATTTACTTTTATTTATGTGTATTTGTACTGTGTCTATATGATTGTATACAGTGTACGTGTGTGTGTGTGTGTGTGTGTGTGTGTGTGTGTGTGTGTGTGTGTGTAGAAGAGGGCATTAGGTCTCCTGGAGGTATAGTTACAGGAGATTGTGAGCCATGTAAGCAGGTGCCGGGACTCAAACTTGGGTCTACTGAAGCAACAAGTGTTCTTAACCACTGAGCGATCAGTCTCTTCAGGCCCCACACTCCTTTCTAACTAGTGAATTTCCATGAAGTTTTTCATAAATCCTCAGTTCTGTCAGTCTTCGAAGTATCCCTTATAACATACTCTTTAAAATGTTTTCCATCCTACTTATTTTTTATTCCTTTCAAGTGAACACAGTTTAAGTTTTTTAAAGCCTGTCAGTAACTTTAAATTTGTTCTCCATCAACCTCTACCTTGCCTTTGTCATTTCCCCTCTTTCTGATTTCCTTGTAGTTTATTGTCTTGTTCCTGCTCTGATTTTAAAAATTGAATATCTTGGAGCTGGAAAGAATGTTGAAGGTTGAAAATATGTGCTACTCCTATAAATGACTTGAGTTTGGTTCGAGACACCCATGTTAGGTACTTTACCACCACCTGTAACCATAGCTCCACAGGATTCAATGCCCTCTTCTGGACTCCATGGGCACCTACATTCACAGTGTAAATTCCTATATAGACACACACACACACACACACACACACACACACACAATTTTAAAATGTTTTCAATCTTTAAGAAATTGAATACATTTTCCCATATTTTTACAGACACAGTTAATATATCTTCCTACACAGATTCTTGTTAGCTCTGGAAAAATAAACACATAAAGCCAATTCTCTATCAAAAGAGAGAATCTAAGCATAGTAGTGTATACTTTCAGGCTCAGCTATCAAAAGAATGAGGCAGGTAGATCACTTGAGCACAGAAATTTGCATCTTACTTGAGCAACCCAATCTCCACCTAGTAGAAAAAAGAGAGAAATCCAAAGAGACAGAGACAAAGGCAGAGGTATCAGGCCATGTTTCAGATTCTAAAAATTCAACTATAGCAGGAATTGTCTCCTTTAGGAAAAAAAAAAATGCACTCAAACAAAACAAAACAAAACAAAACTTAATGAGGTCAGAAACAGAGGTATAAGAGGTGATTTTTCCAGGCTGATATTTCTTGAGTTGAGTGTCCCTGACCATCTTCCTATATTTCTGTGAAAATATGTTAAAGAAGTGGGTAAGCTGGCCTGTTGGTACTCAGAATTGGCTCCAGGCTTGGACTACTTGCTTCTTCTTGGGGTTTCTTAGAATCATAGATTCTCAGGCCTACATAGAACCACATGAAAAGTGCATTTTAACACAGTCCCCCATACTGAAGAGCTCTCACTTTTTTGGGACTGAGGCTGAGAGAGAAAGTGAAGGTATAAATGGTGGGGAAAGCAACCCTGACTAACCCAGTGGCTTCTGGTTGATTTTGCTCCCTTCAGAGAGCTTAGTCACTTTCTGGTGGCTCTGGTGGTTCTGATGGCCTTGGAGCAGGATCATTCGGGTCCTGCTGATGTACTTCAAGGATACCAGTCAAGCATGGAACAGGTCTATTGTGCACAGCCATCCCTGTGTGAGGGAGGTCACAGGTGCCTACCTCAGGAGCTCTGACCAGAAAGCAAGAATAGTGTTGAGACAAGAACTGCTTCGGCCAGAGAAGTGGTACCTCTCCCTTTAGAATTACTGGCATCCTTCTTTCTTCCTCCTGACTTGAGTGGAATTTTACTGAACAAAAGAACTATTATTGTGAGAGGTGAGTGATGCACTGGTCCTCTGAGCACCATTGTCTAGTTCTGACCTTGCTCCTCAGTCTGAAGGAGTCCTGCAGGACTCCCACACTACTATACCCTGCAAAATTTTCAATCACCATAGATGGGGAAACCAAGATAATCCTTGGCAAACCAAATTCAAACAATACCTCCCCACTAACTCAGACATACAGAGGATATTGAGAGGAAAACTGCAGCCAAATGAGGCTAACTATACTAAAAAACACACACACACACACAAGAAATAAATAATTTCACAACATTAAAACCAATAGAAGAGAAACACATGAGCACACAAGCACACACACACACACTCAAACCATAACCAACATCAAAATAACAGGACATAACAGTCATTGGTCATTAATATCCCTCAGCATCACTAGACTCACTGGACTCAATATCCCAGTAAAAAGACACGGGCTAACATAATGGATGTGTAAACAGAATCCATCATTCTGCTGTATACAAGAAATACATTTCAGCAACAAAAATAGTCATTTTCTCAGTATAAAGGGCTGGAAAAAGGTTTTCCAAGCAAATAGAACCAAGAAACAAGATGGAGTAGCCTCTTTAATATCTAATAAAATAGACTTTCAACCAAAAGTAATCAAAAGAGACATGAAAGGACACTTCATATTTATTAAAGGAAAAACCCACCAAGAAAACATCTCAATTCTGAACCTCTAAGCATCTGTCAAATGCAAGGGCACTCATATTTGTAAAAGAAACATTACTAAAGCTTAAATCATACATCAAACCCCACCTATTAGTAATAGGAAACCTCAACATCCCATTCTCACCAATGGACGGGTCATCGAGACAGAAACTAAACAGACAAATAGTGAAACAAACAGAGGTTATGACTCAAATGGACCTAACAGATATCTATAAAACATTTCACCCAAACACAAGAGAATATACCTTCTTCTCAGCACCTCACAGAACCTTCTCCAAAACTGACCATATAATTGGTCATAAAGCAAACCTCAACAGATAAAAGAAGATTGAAATAACCCCTTGCATTTTATCAGATCACCATGGATTAAAGCTGGACTTCAACAACAACAGAAACAGCAGAAAGCCTACATACTCATGGAAACTGAATAACTCTACTCAATGATCACTGGGTCAGAGAAGAAATGAATTCAATGAAAGTGAGGCCATAACATACCCACACTTACGGGACACCATGAGAGCGGTGCTAAGAGGAAAGTTCATAGCAGTGAGTGGCTTCATAAAGAAATTGGAGAGTTTTCATACTAACAATTAAAAGTACATCTGAAGGCTCTAGGAAGAACAAGAAGCAAATACACCCTGGGGATGTGACAGTCAGGAAATAAACTCAGGAATGAAATCAACCAATTAGAAACAAAGAAAAAGAATCAAGGAGCTGGTTCTTTGAGAAAATCAACAAGACAAACAAACCCTGAGCCAGACTGACTAAAAGGCAGAGAGACATTACCCAAATTAACAAAATCAGAGGAGATATAACAATGGACACTGAAGAAATTCAAAGAATCATTGGCTTTTTCTTCAAAAGCCTGTACTCCACAAAAATGGAAAATCTAAATGAAATGGATGACTTTCTAAACAGATATCAATTACCAAAGCTAAATCAAGATCAGGTAAACTGTCTGAATAGTCCTATAAACCTAAGGAAATAGAAGTAGTCATTAAAAGTCTCCCAACCAAAAGAAAAAAAAGGGGGGTGGCAGATGGCAGATGGTTTTAGTGCAGAATTCTACCAAATTTTCAAAGAAGAGCTAATACTAATATTCCTCAAACTGTTCCACAAAATAGAAACAGAAAGAACACTGCAAAACACTCTTTCTACAAAGTCACAGTCACCCTGATACTAAACCACACAAAGACTCAACAAAGAAAGAGACCTTCAGTACAATTTTACCTATAAACATTGATGAAAAAATACTCAATAAAATACTCGCAAACAGAATCCAGGAAAATATCAAAAACATCATCCATCACAATCAAGTAGGCTTCATCCCAGGGATGCAGGGATATAGGAAATTCATCAATATAATCAACCATATAAAACAAACAAAAAGAAAAAAAAAAAAACACTAGATGCTGAAAAGGCATTTGACAAAATCCAACACTCCTTCATGATAAAAGTCTTGAGGAGAGCAGGGATATGGGGGGTATACCTAAACAGAATAAAGGCAGTATACAGCAAGCCAATAGTCAACATCAAATTAAATGGAGCGAAACAATGCATTCCCACTAAACTCAGGGACAAGACAAAGCTGTCTACTCTGCAGGTATCTCTTCAATAATAGTACTTGAAGTTGTAGCCAGAGCAATAAGACAACTAAAGGATATTGAGGAGATTCAAATTGAAAAGGAAGAAGTCAAAGTATCAATATTCACAGATGATATGACAGTATACATTAGTGACCCCAAAAATTCTACCAGAGAACTCCTACAGCTGATAAACACCTTTAACAAAGCGGCTGGATACAAAACTAGTTCAAAGAAATCAGTAGCCCTCCTCTACACAAATCATAAGTGGACTGAGAAAGAAGTTAAGAAAACAGTAACCTTCACAACAACCGCCAATAACAAAAGATACATGTGTGTAACTCTAACCAAGAAAACAGCAACCTTCACAACAACCGCCAATAACAAAAGATACATGTGTGTAACTCTAACCAAGCAAGTGAAAGACCTGTGTGACAAGAACTTCAAATATCTGAAGAAAGAAACTGAGGAAGATATCAGAAGTTGGAGAGACCTCCTATGCTCATGGATTGGTATGATCAGCATTGTGAAAATGGCCATCTTACCCAAAGCAATCTACAGATTCAATGCAATTCCAAACAAAATTCTGGCACAGTTCCTCACATATCTTGAAAAAATAACTCTCAGCTTCATATGGAAAAACAACAACAACAAAAAATCCAGAATAGCTGAAATAATCCTGAACAACAAAAAAAATAAGGTATTCTGGAGGTATTGTTATCCCTGACTTCAAGCTGTACTACAGAGCAATAGTAATAAAAACTGCATGGTGTTTGTTAGCATCCAGAACCTGCCTGCAGCAGATATGTGGGCGGGTCCACAGACCTGTCACCAGGGCAACGGCCACCATATTCCCAGAATCCATTGGGTTCAGCTCCCACCTTTACCTGGACTGCTACGTCACGACATATATATATATATATATATATATATGTGGGTACTTTCCTCCATCTTTCTCTCTCTTTTCTTCTCTCTCTCCTCTCTCTTCCTACACTGCTACCCCCCTACCCCCCTTCCAATTAAACCTCTTACACATGAAACTGCCTGGGCCTGGTGTCTGCAGACGCTTCCTGCCGTGACTCAAAACCCATCATTTTGGTGCCGAAACCCGAGAACACGGCAGTTTGCGTCTACCGACCGGGGCAGACAGGGCACACGGCCACGTGGAGCGGCCGCTGGGACCCCGGCTGCCAGGTGGAGCGGCTCCCGCCGCCGCTGACCCGCACAGGGAGCGCTCCCAGTACCCTGCACAGGGAGCGCTCCCAGTACCCTGCGCAGGGAGTGCTCCCAGTACCACCACAGCGGCTGCCACCGCTGCTGCACTCCCAGTACCCTGCGCAGGGAGCGCTCCCAGTACCCTGCACAGGGAGCGCTCCCAGCACCACCACAGCGGCTGCCGCTGCTGCTGCGCTCCCAGTACCACCGTAGAGGCTGCTGTTCCGCGCGGAGAACACCACTCACCTGGAGACTGCTCACCACTTCTTGCTAGAGACACCAGACTCCACGGGACACAACAAACTTACAGCCAAGCACCGCTAGACTACGAACTCTTAACCACGTGAGCCGTACCCCTACTCAGACACCACTCAATTCAGTTCCATGTTTTCCATTTACCAGATTGCTCATAACCAGCCGCA
>NW_022196891.1:64032806-64047578 GCF_008632895.1 Mastomys coucha
TCCAGAAACAGATCGACTCCTTGGCAGCCGTGGTGCTTCAGAACAGACGAGGACTAGATATCCTGACACCAAAAGAAAGTGGTCTTTGCCTGTTCCTCCAAGAAGAATGCTGCTTCTATGTCAACCAATCCGGGATAGTAAGAAATAAAATTCAGGAGCTACAGTCAGACATAAAAAACTTCAGAGACCGCGAGACCTCCAGTTCTGAGATTTTCGAAAACCCCATATAGAAGTGGATACTCCCTTTTGTAACTCCTCTCTTAGTCATCTTCCTGGTGTTATTATTTGCTCCCTGCCTCATTAATCTTGTCTCTACATTCCTTCAATGACAAATACAAAACATTTCTAACCAAACTATCAATCAGCTCCTATTACAGGATTACCAGGCACTGCCCACAGATGAGCCACTGCCCACAGAGGAACCTGGTGCAAACATTTACCAAGTGGATCCCGATGGTGAAAGCCAGCTACCCCCATTGACAACGCCCCTAGACAGCAGGAAGTAGCTCAAGAGACACGACGCCCTCATTCCCTTTTCATCATCGGCTTCCCCTTCCCTTTTTCTTTCCTTCTCTTTATAATATAAAAAAGGGAGGTATGTTAGCATCCAGAACCTGCCTGCAGCAGATATGTGGGCAGGTCCACAGACCTGTCACCAGGGCAACGGCCACCATATTCCCAGAATCCATTGGGTTCAGCTCCCACCTTTACCTGGACTGCTACGTCACGACATATATATATATATGTGGGTACTTTCCTCCATCTTTCTCTCTCTTTTCTTCTCTCTCTCCTCTCTCTCTTCCTGCGCTGCTACCCCCCTACCCCCCTTCCAATTAAACCTCTTACACATGAAACTGCCTGGGCCTGGTGTCTGCAGACGCTTCCTGCCGCGACTCAAAACCCATCAGTGTTGGTATAGAAACAGGCAGGTAAATCAATGGAATTGAATCAAAGACGCAGAAATAAACCCACACATGTTTAGAGACTTGATTTTGACAAAGAAGTCAAACCATATAATGGAAAAGGGAAAGCATCTTCAACAAATGGTGCTGGTCTAACTGGATGTCTGCATGTAGAAGATTGCAAACCTGCACAAAACTCACGTTCAAATATATCAAAGGCCTCAACATAAAACCAGATACACTAAATCTAATAGAACAGAAAATAGGGAATAGCCTTGAACTTGTCAGTACAGGAGACAACTTTCTGAACAAAACATCAGTGGCTCAGGCACTAAGGTCAACAATTGATAAATGAGACCACAAGAAACAGAAAAGCTTCTGCAAGTCAAAGAACACTGTCCTCAGGACAAAATGACAGCTTATAGATTGAGTAAAGATCTTCATTAACCCTAGCTCTGACAGAGAGCTAATATACAAATATATAAAGAACTCTAGAAGCTAGACACCAACAATCCAAATAACCCAATTGAGAAATGAGGTACAGAACTAAACAGAATTCTCAGCAGAGAAATCTCAAATGTTTGAGAAGCACTTAAAGAAATATTCAAAGTTCTTAGTTATCAGGGAAATGCAAATCAAAATGACTCCACTCCCACCTTACACCCATCAGAATGGCTAAGATCAAAAACTAAAAAGACAGCACATGCTGGTGAGGATGTGGAGAAGGGAACACTCCTCCATTGCTGGTAGGAGTGTGAACTTCTACAACCTCTGTGGAAAACAATCAGGTGGTTTCTCAGAAAACTGGGAATAGTGCTACCTCAAGACCCACCTATATCATTCCTGGGCATCTTCCCAAAAGACACTCCACCACCTCACAAGAACACATGCTCAACTGTAGGGTCCAGCCAGCAGACCTACATGGTCATGGGTTGCTTTGGACTGGAGACTGGATAGGACCTGTGGAAATAAAGGGGCGGAGAAACAAAGAGAACCGACGTCAAGAAAATTTATCAAGGCACACTTTACTTGGGGGGAAATGAGTTTATATAGCAGACAGCAAAAATGAAAGCACAACATTCAAGCTAGGCACAATGCATAACATAAACATGACACCAGATGAAGGGACAGAAGGGACGCTGGCAGTCTGTTTAGCTAGCCAGGACTTCAAACGCAGCAGTTCTGATAGAAGTGAGCTGAGTGTCAGTCTTTGATCTCAGGTAGAGCTGCAGAGGCCGTAGCCTATTGTCTTTCACCACAAGTGGGCAGCCTCAGTGCCGGGCTTGTCAGGCATTCTTTCAGTTTCAGTTTCAGGCAGCCACGAAGGGGAGAACACACTCAACTATATTCATAGCAGCTTTACTGTAATAGCCAGAAACTGGAAACAACCTAGATGTCTCTCAACTGAGGAATGGATACAAAAAATGTGGTACACCTATACAACAGAATACTACTCAGCCATTAAAACAAGGACATCATAAAATTTTCAGGCAAATGGATGGAACTAGAAAATATCATCCTGAGTGAGGTGACCCAGACCCAAAAATGACATGCATGGTTTATACTCACTGATAAGTGGATAATAGTCATAAAGTACAGGATAATCACAGTGGGGGGTAGGGGTTTGACACCCAGAGAGGAATTCCCCTTCTTAAAAAAAGGGGAAGGGGGAATGCGGGGAGGACTTGCATGAAGAGGTACTGAGAGGAGCAGAAGGGCTGGTATTGGGTTCTAAAGGGAATAAATAAATAAATGTAATAATAATAATAATAATAATAATAATAATAATAATAATAAAGAACTATTGCTCACTACTTAATTAAACCCACACCCAAAGATCTACTCTCTCCTGGATGATTCCCATCAATAAATAAAAGTATTTATTTTTCTCATCAAAAACAAGTCTCAGGAGTGGTGAGATGGTTCAAAGTATAAAGCACTGGGCAGACGTGATGGCCTGGGCTCAATCCCCAGGACCCACACAAAGGTGAGAGGAGAGGACCAGCCCCACAAAGTTGTCCTCTAATGTCCATAATGTCCACCTGTGTGCCATGACACATACCTACCCATGTGCCATGGATACACACACACAGCCATACACACACCCTCGCAACTCACACAGGCACACAAACACACATACACAGAGCAAGAGTGAGAGCGAGAGAGTGAGAGAAAGCGAGAGGGAGTCTATTGACATCTGTTCATTGCTCATCCACCCACCACCTAATCTCTGCTCCTTTTGGAACCGAGATTATTGAAAATCTCAGCACCTCCAATGGCTTGCTTTCCCCCTTTCCTGTGCACATGTGCCACCACCCCAACGGCCCTGTCATCTTTCTTCTGGGTTCATGCAGTGTTCTCTAAGCTCTGTCTCCAGCATGCATTTGTTCCCCACTGCAATCTGTTTACAACACAGCAACCAAATGGCTTCTCATCTCGCTGCTTACAGTGCCCAGGTTGTCAGGTTCACACAGGAAGCCCTTTTACCCACTGAGGCAGATTGCTGACCCCTTATAGAATATTTTCAGACAGGTATTGGTGCATTCATTTGATCTGTGGAATAGACGTGGGAAGATGGTATACTATATCATCGAGTTACTATGAAGTCATCCTAGATTTGAACTCCAACCCGACAGTGGACAAATGCCAGACCTTGTAGCTGATGGCAGTAACTGATCTGCTGGAACATTACATTGTAATGGGGACCTTTATCTATGAAAACTGCTTTTCGGCCCAAAATGTATTCTGTTTCTCAAAATAATAGTTTTCCAGCTGGGGCTGGCGAGATGGCTCAGCGGGTAAGAGCACTGCATGTTCTTCCTAAGGTCCTGAGTTCAAATCCCAGCAATGACATGGTGGTTCACAACCACCCATAATGAGATCTGATGCCCTCTTCTGGTTTGTCTGAAGTCAGTTACAGTGTACTTATGTATAATAATAAATAAATCTTTGGGCCGGAGTAAGCAGGGACTGAGCCATGGAGTTGACCATTGCCAACCAGAGTGAGCAGAGGTCCTAAAAATTCAATTCCCAACAACCACATGAAGGCTCACAACCATCTGTACAGCTACAGTGTACTCACATACATAAAAATAAATAAATAAATCTTTTAAAAAATAGTTTTTCAGCATCCTCTTATAATCAGGCGTACAGTTTCTCACTTAGACAAATTACCCTAAAATCTTTTCAGTGTCTCTTGAAATACAATATTTAATAATGTTGTCAATTATATTTGTATCAAACTGATGCTATTTTGGTTTGGTTTCTGTTTCTGTGATATAACTCTGACCAAAAAAGTAAGTTGGGGGAGGAAAAGGCTCATTTGACTTACAGATTGCATCCCACTGTCTAAGGCAGGATGCTGGAGGCACGAACTGAAGCAGGGACCATGGAGGGGTGCTGCTTACTGGCTCCTTCTTTGGTCTGCCGAGCCACCTTTCTTATACAGCCAGTCACGGCACCACCAACAGCAAGCTGCCCCTCCTACATCAGTTAGCCATCAAGAAAATTTCTCAGAGTCATACCAATCTGGAGGCAAGCCCTCATTTAAGGATCCCTCTTTTCAGGTGTGTCCATACACCTGTGGTTCTGTATGCAGCTTAGGCAATTACAAGGTACTATCAATGTATTACTCATATAGTACAACCACGCTTTGAGGAAGGAAAACTAGAAGGTGACTAATTGAATCTTACAGGTGAGGTGTGGGGTTGGAAAGAGCTAATGACCAACCCAAGGTGTCCTGCAAGTGCTGATCTGACAGTGTCACTAGGGGTCTTGCCTGTGCTTGGCATTCATAAACCATCGCACTCCCCCTCAACCCCAATCTTTGTGCAGACCTCACCTTTACCATTGGGCTGTTGCTTTTGTCTCTTGGCCACTGAAATGCAAGGGAAGCTGGGGTCTCCACACGTTTCAGATGTTTGCATAGATGGCTGACTATAAAATCATAAATCATTCTGCGAAGTATTTATGGAGTAATAGCTACAAATCACCGAGTGCCTCAGAAAGCAGTGTTAGACAAATACGAAAACCTAGCGAGTCTAAAGTCAGACCACAACCTTAGATATACAGCCCATGCATTAGAAGAAATGAAATTGCGTTATTCATCAAAATGATCAATGCAAAGTGAGCAAGGCAGAGTTATTGTGTTTTCTGGCGGGGTGACCAGTCTGGTTTCCCTTAGGATTAATGTTGTGTAAACATGTTTACCGTCAGCTGAAGAAATAATCTCTGGTTCAGTGAGAGGGTAGAACACTGCTAGTTTGATCTCAGTGAAAATGATCCTTCTATCTTTGGGACACTAATTTGTATAGCTTTAAACTATTTATAGTAGATACAGAATTCTATAATCAAATATCTTTTACCAGGACCTCACTAGGCTGGCCTGGAACATGCTATGTAGTCCAGGTTATCCTCTAACTTGTGTTCTTTCTGCCCTAGGGACAGATAGTATAGATGTTTACAACCAACCTTGGCTCAAGTAGTATACTTTTTTCTGTAATCAATGTCTGGGTCTTTTGGAGTGACTATTCTGACGTTGTGTCTTGGGACAGTTTAGGGTTATGTTCTGAAAGGGTGCCAAAATAAAAGGAAACAGAATTATTTCAGTTTTGTTATCACTAAACTTCTTGTACAAATATCCAGAAGAGGCTCTGTGAGCTTAGCTGTAAAATACTTGACTACAGAACTGAAAGTATAAAAAGAAAATTATCTTATTTTTGCCCTCAAAAGCATTCTTTAAAGAGAATTAAGCTGCGTATATGTCTAGAAACACTTAAAGTTCCATAATTTGTACCAAAAAATAAAAACAACTAAATTAATACAACATATTTCTAGGTTGGTCTAACAAGGCATCAGTAAAATGATAAACACACCATCTGAGAAAACTAAGAGAACATGTGTAGCATAATATTTTGAAAAGTTTAGCACAGAAAATTGTATCTACATAGTATAATCACATCCACATAAAAACTATTTATACAGGTAAAATGTGAAGGAAAATATACAGAATGTAAGCATCTATCATACTAGCTTGTCGGTGAGGATATTCTAAGTTACGTGTTGTAGTAGCAGAAGTCCCCAAGTATTTGTGTCTCAAGGCAAAGCTTGCACTACATGGCAAGGCTGTGCCCCCCATAATTGTCTGGAACCTAGGCTAAAGATGCCCTCGGTTGTCAGCCTTGTCAGAGGAGCATGGTTCATACTAAGGCTTGTAGATGCTGCGTGAGGGTAAAATAGGCCACTCTGCTTGCAGTTATGGGCCCGATGCAAATCATCACATGTGGCGTCAGAGGCGAGGGGGAGAGAAGTCGTGCTATGTGATCAGAAAGAGGACAGAAAAGTACTGATGGGCAGCGCTACTGATCTCAACAAGATTGGTGGAGCTAGGTTCTTCTCAACTATCTCACAGTGCTAAAATATGTTTTCTGTGATCATTATTTCCAATTCCATCTGGGAGACAGAAATTGAGAGTTGAGAATGTGGAGCATGAATCTTTCAAAGGGAGACTTCGAACGGGAAATTCTTTTATATCCAAACACTTAAAGTGCATCAAGATGATAAACAGGTTCATGTTGGGAAATACAGTTTGATTGAAAAATATTTCTGATTTCACATCCCTCTAATATGTAATTTATCAATTACATGGAAGAAAAGCACTGAGAGGAGGCACTCTGTTATAAATATTTATAAATGTAGTCAGGAGAACCCATATTTTGCCTTTGTCTATTAGAACAGTTTGCCTCAGCATTTTACAGTGGTGAAGTTATAAATATCTGAGTAAGCAAATGCCTGGGAAACATCAATGGAGACCAAATGGGAGATAGGAGGACGTTTGGCAAATGACAGCAGCTCTGACATCAAGCATTCAGACTTTGAACCACAATTCCATGACCTCAGATAATTTGGGCTAACTTCTTCCCTAAGAGGAATGAACGTTTTCTCCCTTACGGGCATTAAAACTTAAGACATAACGTATGTAAGCCACTTAGGAGTGCACCTGACATCCCACAGATTAGCTCTCATTTATTTGTGTGTTAGTTGGATGCTGCAAAAATGTTTGTCAGGTACAGCTATGCAACAATCCAGCTTTTCAGAGGTGGCTGTCTGTTAAATTCCTCTCTGCTGGGCATAGAGAGATTTAGGCAAAACCACCACCATCTGGCTATTCTTCCTAAATGAAGACACTATTCAAATGGAATTTTATAGCTGCCCATCTTTCAAGACATAGTCAGAGAGGGAAGACAGCTATTGCTGTGTACCAAGTTGTGCTCGTAGTGAGCACGGGTGAATAATCAAGGGAGATTGTGACAGCCAGTGGAACACTCTCTCTTGAGGTTATGTGATGAACAAACTCTGAGAGCAGGCTGAGGGAGCGGGATGGAGCCAGGCCTAGGTAGGAGAAATTGTGGTAGGAAGTGGGAGCTGGTTTAGAATCAAGCTGCCTTAGGTCTGTTCTGTCATCTACAAAGCTATAACGGGTTATTGAGAGCCACCTCTAACACTGAAATGACCATGTTATGGAGCAGAGAAACCACAGCCAGGTTGGTTTGTGAGACTGAGTCTTTGTGTGACTAAGCCCATTCTCATTCTCCTCTCTCTCTCTCTCTCTCTCTCTCTCTCTCTCTCTCTCTCTCTCTCTCTCTCTCTCTCTCCCCTCTCTGTATGATGTGCTTATGCATGTGCATATATGTGTTTGAGTGGGTATACTCACATGCATATGGACACTCAGAGGCCAGAGGCTGATTTCTGGTGTCTTCATAATGCTTTTCACATTCATTTTTGAGGCAATGTCTCCCACTGAACCTTGAACTTGCTGTTTTGGCTAACACGGTTGGCCCGGGATCTGTGCTTCTCCTTCTGCCTGGTTCTCCAGATGTACACCTCTTACTTTTACTTGGGATCTGGGGATCTGAAATCAGGTCTTCAGTCTTGGTTAGTGAACATATTACCATCTACCTAACCCCAGAATGGGTTCTCCACTGATCAAGATCATTCTTCGGGCCCTGTTTCCTTTGCCTGGTCCTGCCAGCAGTATTGGCATAGGTGCACAAGCCAAAGGGAGCCTCCCAAGTTAGGGCTGTACTGAAAGAGAGAGGCAGGAGGTTAGATTGGTTCCTGCCAGAGAGGTGAGATTCCTCGTGAAGTGCCGTGATCCTTCTGATGCTGAGCTGAGGGCCCTGATACAACCCCAATGCACCACAGGGCTTCTTATGATGGTGCAGATGTCGGAGTTACCGTGGCTTCGGCCACGACAAAGCTTGTCTTCAGGGGAGAGCCTAAGTTTTCCCTGTTTCGCTTCCCCCTGGTCATGGTGGTCTGCTACTGTGGCTCTGTGCTTCCTGGATTACCTGAGTATGAGTATGGACATGGAGTCTTGTGTTTTCAACGATGCTGTGAGCTATTCACAGAGAAAGACAGGCTCTGGCCTCCATAAGTACACACATGAACACACATGCATATAGCACACACAGAAAAAAAAAAACTCTTTGCTTCCCTTGCTAAGTTTCTCTTTACAGTTTGATGAAACTATTATATTACAGTCTGATTTCTCAACCAGCATTCAGCGAATGTAACCTGACCATTCCTAATGCTTGTTCTCATGTAAACACCGTGATTACTGCCTGAATAACATAATTCAACTTTAATGCCTCTTCCCTGAACGGCTCGTTATTACAGCTCTTGTCAAAGAAAAGCCGTGTTAGTAGCCCACACAGCTTCCTCTCTCACTTGAAACATGAACCTGAAACAGACAACCTGTACTTAGCATTATCAGTAAAATAATGTCAATAAATTCTAGATGATGATCTCCAACCTTGTTTCATTAGTGAAGCCCTGGGTCATCGTGGCTAGGTGGCTTTAGTATTTACAACTACAGCAGACGAGACAAAATCAGTGCACCCAAAAAATAGCAGGATGACATTAGGTCGTAGATCCTGCGATTGAGTCTTGAAATTTAGCTGTTCTCTGACTACTTATTTGACATAGATATGTATCGTCAAAGCCTTCCTGTTTGTATTAAAATGAGCAGGAATGGCAAGTCCCAGGAGAAAAGCCTTCCTTCTGAGCACAGTTCAGTATCCAGGGCTCTCATCTAGCGTAAACAGGAACTTGAAGTAAAAGGGTCTTCAAAAAGGGGTTGAGTCTCTCTAGGCAGCATGGGTAAAAGCACAGAAGTTGCCTGACCCCTTTAGTTAAAACAGCCATACAATCTCCCAGAGGGTGAGTCCCCAGCCAAACTCATCTGCAGCCTTTCCTGCTGAGGTGGTTTCTCTGGAACCTGCTCGGAGCCTCACCACTGCTGGGGAAATCCTGCTGATGGCACCAAAGCTGCCCTCCCCCTCTCCCTTACCCTCTCCCTTCGCCATGCTTGAGTACTCATGACTTCTGAAAACAGGACAAGCATCCCCACATGAGGTGAATCTGCATTTTCCCTGCTAATGGTTGGGTCTCTCAGGATCAGGCATTTTATCTAGCCCCTCTTCAGCCATGCCTGGCATGCCACAGCCATCTTGTGTCTGTGGTCTTCTGAATTGTCCCAGGCTCTAACCAGGGCTCTTACTCTTGAATACTGTGGTCTGCGATCAGCTTTCCTATGACCCAAAGGTCTAAGTTCCAAATGCTGGTTCTTCAGTTCACTGCCTGGTCTTTTTGGCCATTCCCGTAGCTTCAGCCATTCCCTTCAACTTCAGAATTAATTAAAATAACAACATAAGTAGTCTAAATGAACTTGTATGTGTCAAAATGGGGACCACTGCTCACTACAAAAGCAAATAAAAACAAAATACACACATCTAACATACTAGAAATGAAATCTAATTTTTTTTTTACTGTCCTTTTCTGCAGTTTTTCTTACATAAAAATGTTAATGCCTTGAAGCTTCAGGGTTTTTTTTAACTCTAAAATAAATGGCACTAAAGTAAAAAAATGTATTCATCCCTCTCCAGTTCTAAAATACTATGACCTTTTATCAATGAGTACATTCAGCTCATTTAATTGGTCCAAGTAAGTATCAAAATTTCTTTTACAAATATAATTATGTTTTGTAATCTGTCATTTTTGCTCTTTATATACTATATTTTGGTTCAATATCTTAAACACACAAAAAATGTCTCAAACAATAGTATCATACTTGATTGTATATGGCACAAAGAGGATGAATGACAAATACTTTGGGGTAAAGAATGCAGCATTGTAAAAATCTCTGTGCTTTTCCCCAAAGTGGCCAGCAGATGGCAAACTTGCACACCTACAAAATTGACCCCTGATTTTTTTTTTTTTTGTTACCTCCCCTCAGTGAACGATCAGATTATTGTACAAGTGTTTCATGCATTTCCAACGGTTCGTCTGCTTACGTCTGTACCTACACTGAGTGAGTACTGCACATGCTAGCTAACTGTTCTTAGACCTCTGAGTGAGGGCATCATTTAGGAAACAGACAAACCAACCAACCGACATTGGGATATTGTGCTCATGACAGCCTTCTTTAGCATTCAAAAGCCTAAAGAGTCTTTGGCTCCAGAGGTATTTCGACAGTACACCGTCGAAGCTAGCAAAAAATTATCAGGATTTTTCTAGGCTCTTACTTATTTTCCTTCAGATGGTCAATAACCTGCCAGGGGAGGAGATCAATCACATATTACATAGACATCAGGAAGAGACAGACATCAGCACAGGCTTTCGAAGTCCAAGCTTCTGGGAACCTGTATAGATGACAACGGGCATGCTCTCTCCCAGCCAGAATAGGCTCTAGAGTACATACTCTGTAGTTCATTAAGCAGAGACTCCTCTAAAAAGAACATTTTTAAAATATTTTGAGTTTATAAAACACAGATCACATGCTCGATGTATGTACAGTCACATAGATCCAATAGGCAAGCAGCAAGATTTTGCAAATAAACTCAGTATTGCCTTAAGTTCAATGACCTTTTATCAGTGACTAGGCCAGAGTTTATACTTCTCTGAAACGGGATTTAAAATGTTATATTTATGTTTCTGGAGGACAGGTAACAACTCCCCTCATCAGATTCTCAAGGGCTCATTTAATAACAATAAAAGAAATCCTAAGTTTATTCTGGAGACAGATGCGGTTCAGATGATCAGAGTGCTTTGTGCACACGCTCAGATACTGCAGGGACCACTAAGTCATGTGTGGAATTTAGAAAGTGATTAGGCATGGTGATGGCACTGAAGAAAGCCTCTTTCTTGGACATGCCAATGGTCACAGATCAGAAGATTCTGAGCCTTCCTTCAGACTACTTAGAAACAAAGAGAAGCATTTCCAATGGGCCTCTGTCTTAGTCTGGGTTTCTATTCATGCACAAAACATCATGACCAAGAAGCAAGTTGGGGAGGAAAGGGTTTATTCAGCTTACTTCCACATGGCTGTTTATCACCAAAGGAAGTCAGGACTGGAACTCAAGAAGGTCAGGAAGCAGGAGCTAATGCAGAGGCCATGGAGGGATGTTACTTACTGGCTTGCTTCCCCTGGCTTGCTCAGCTTGCTGTCTTATAGAACCCAAGACTACCAGTCCAGGGATGACACCACCCATAATGGGCCCTCCCCCTTGTTCAGTAATTGAGAAAATGCCTTACAGCTGGATCTCATGGAGGCATTTCCTCACCTGAAGCTCCTTTCTCTGTGATAACTCCAGCTTGTGTCAAGCTGACATACAAGATCAGCTGGTACAGTCTCTCACAAGCAATGCAGTGGACAAAACCTGTGTTTTAAGAGGAATTTGTAAGCTGATTCAGCTCCTAGACTTCTTGAGGAGGAAATTATCAATGGCATTCTACTGAAAGGTCTTGTAAGCAAATGACCTTCCCTGCATGCTTTCTCTGATCCGAATCACATGTGCTGCCTCCCAGAACTGTTCTAGCCATTCATATCAACAAGGAGGATAGATGAATGGGATTAGGCCCTGGGACCCTGGGTCCTATGTTCTTAACGATGTCATCATTAAGAGCTCTGATGTGGCTGAGCACAGTCCCCAAGCTTCCCAACTCTGGAACCTGCCTTCCAGCCTTCTTATGAGTGGCATGAGGTCTACAGCTCTGGTCACTGTCACTTCTCCATTCTTCTTTCCCTTTGTGCCCTGCATCATCTAGAAGGATAGAGACCTACAGTAGCACTGGCAACCCAGGGAAATGAGGGTGGGTAATCATTTACTCTAGATAACTCTCCAACTGTGCTTTAGAAATTAGCCAATGACCTAGAATGTTGGTCATTTTCCTCCAACCCCACCTCCCCCCTTTTTTACTGTTCTCTATTATTTTATTTATTTACATTCCAAATGTTGCCCTCCTTCCTGGTTTCCCCTCCCAGAGTTCTTCACCCCCTACCCTCTCCCCTTTGTCTCTGAGAGGGTGCTCTCCCACCCACCTACTTCCCTCACCCACCTACCCACCCACCCACACCTCACTCCCCTTGGAATTTCCATTCCCGGGGCATCAAGTCTCTACAGGATTAGGTTCACCCTCTCCCACTGAGGCCAGACAAGGCAGTCATCTGCTATGTATGTGCCAGAGACCACGGAGCAGTCCATGTATGCTCTTTGGCTAGGGGCTTAGTCTCTGTGAACACTGAGGGGTCAAGTTTAGTTAATACTTCATCTCCTTCCATCCTTTCCCCAACTCTTCCACAGGGATCCCTAACCTCAGTCCAATGACTGGCTGTAAGTATTTGCATCTGTCTCAGGTGCTGGCAGAGCCTCTCAGAGAACCTCCATGCTATGTACCTGTCAACAAGCACAACATAGGATCAATAATAGTGTCAGGGTCTGGTGCCTGCCCGTGGGATGGATCCCACGTTGACCTGGTCACTGCATGGCCTTTCCTTCTATCTCTGTTCCACTTTTGTCCCTGCATTTCTTTTAGACAGGAACAATTCTGGGTCAAAAATTTTGAAGGTAGGTAGATGACCCCATTCCTCCACTTGGGGGCCTGTCTATCTACTGGAGGTGGTCTCTTCAGTTTCCATTTCCAGGCTGTTGAGCATTTCAGCTGAGGTCATCCCCACTGAGTCCTGGGAATCTCTCATTTCCCAGGTTTCTGAGACGTTCTAGAGGTTCCCTCCTCCCCCTCCCCCCTCCTCCCTCAGCTGCATCCTTGCACTCATTCTCCTGGCTCTCAGGACTTCTCTCCTGTATTCCCCCCATATCTGATCCTGTCCCCCCTTTCCCCTCCCCCTCCCCTCTCCCACCCAGATCCCTCCCTCCCTCTGCCTTCAATGATTATTTTGTTGCCCCTTCTAAGTGGGATTGAAGCATCCTCACTTGGGCCTTCCTTCTTGTTAAACTTCTTATGATCTGTAGGTTGTATTCTGGGTGTTCTGTACTTCTGTGCTAATATCCAGTTATCAGTGAGTACACGCCATGCATGTCCTTTTGTGTCTGAGCTACCTCACTCAGGATGATATTTTCTAGTTCCATTCATTTGCCTGCAAAATTCATGAAGTCCTCATTTTTTAATAGCTGAATAGTATTCCATTGTGTAAATGAACCACATTTTCCGTATCCATTCCTCAGTTAAGGGACATCTGGGCTATTTCCAGCTTCTGTCTATTACAAATAAGGCTGCTGTAAACATAGTGGAGCACATGTCCTTGTGGCATGGTGGGGCATCTTCTGGGTATATTCCCAGGAGTGGTATATCTGGGTCTTCAGGTAGATCTATTACCAATTTTCTGAGGAACCCCCAGATTGATTTCAGAGTGGTTGTACCAGTTTGCAAGCCCACTAGCAATGGAGGAGTGTTCCTCTTTCTCCACATCCTCCCCAGGTTAAACATTTCTTTAAGTGCTTCATAGCCATTCAAGATTTCTCTATTGAGAATTCCCTGTTTATATTTGTATCCCATTTTAAAAATTGAGTTATTTGGGTTTTGGGAATCTAACTTCTTGAGTTTTGGATATTAGCTTGCTATCAGATGTAGGATTAGTGAAGAACTTTTCCCAATGCCATTTTGTCCTGTTGACAGTGTCCTTTGCCTTACAGAAGCTTTTCAGTTTCGTGAGGTCCCATTTGTCAATTGTTGATCCTAGAGCCTGAGCCATCGGTGTTCTCTCCAGGAAAATTTTCCCCTGTGCCAATGTGTTCAAGGAGTATTTCCCACTTTCCCTTCTGTTAGATTCAGTGTGTCTGATTTCATGTTGAGGTCCTTGATCCACTTAGACTTGAGCTTTGTACAAGAAAATAAATATCAATCTATTTTTGTTCTTCTACATACAGAGTGCCAGTTAAACCAGCACCATTTGTTGAAGATGCTGTCTTTTTTCCACTGTACGGTTTTAGCTCCTTTGTCAAAGATCAAGCGTCCACTTGTGGATGTGTGGGTTTATTTCTGCCTCTTCGATTCTATTCCATTGATCAACCTGTCTGTCTCTATATCAATACCATGTGGTTTTATCACTATTTCTCTGTGGTACAGCTTGAGGCCAGAGATGGTGATTCTCGCAGAAGTTCTTTTATTGTTGAGAATTGTTTTCACTATCCCAGGTTTTTTGTTTTTTCCATATGAAGTTGAGAATTGCTCTTTCTGTAAGTTTGGATTTTATGAGCTCTTGTGTTGGATACTATTTGTAACTGTTTGGGCTTTTCTAAGTCTGCCCCAGTTCCAGAATAAGGACACAGAGGCTTATTTTTATTTACAGTGCTTATGCTCTTAGCTTAGGATTGCTCTCTAACTATCTCTTAACTTATACTAATCCATTTATACTATTCTATGTCTGCCTAGTGGCTGGTGACTCTCTTCAGTTTCATAGTCCAAACTTCCTCTGAGTCCAGATGGTGAATCTCCCTGCCTGACTTTTTCCCAGAGTCAATCAGTCTCTCTCTCTCTCTCTCTCTCTCTCTCTCTCTCTCTCTCTCTCTCT
>NW_022196891.1:64047842-64069652 GCF_008632895.1 Mastomys coucha
TCTCCTCTCCTCTCCTCTCCTCTCCTCTCCTCTCTTCTCCCCCTTGCACTGTTGGTAACATTCATCAGCACAACAAAGATGTGCACTAGAACAAACTCATCAATTTGAGCCATGCCTCACAATGAAAACAAAACTTTTAAATGAAGACAGTTCTTCCAAATGTATAAGGGATGCCACAGCCTTCTGCTCAGCATCCTTCATCCCTGAGAAAGACAGCCTCAGAAAGTAGCTAGAGTAGAAGTTGCCCTGCTTTGTTTTGTGCAAGCCGCCACATGTAGAACAGCTGCTGGAGACCTTCATCGAGATTTAAAGAAGTTTTATCTGAGCTGAATTTTCATACACTGGCTCCAAGACATTACAGAAAGGGACAGAAAAAATATATATCAAAAGCCCCATATTGATCTGTCAGCCATTTTATGATCAGATATACACATGTGGGGTGATAAAGTGGAGGCTATTAACTTACTGCAATAACAGCAGAGCAAATATATTAGTTTTGAGTTATTACAATGAAATGCCTGTGATCTCTCACAAGCAAAGGTTTATTAGCTCCTTGTTAGGGGTTAAGAGTATGATTCTGATAGAGGGCGAGTGCCCAGCTCCAGCAACATGGCAGTTGGCGGCAGTTGGCATGAACAAGCAAATGACTACTTATTGCCCCGAGAGCATCAATAGACAGAAAAATGAATGGGGCCCAAAGTGGTTATTTTATAACAACCTTCCTGTTAGAACCCAAGGAGTTGCATGAGGACCACCCAGGGGATGCCACATGAGCGAGCACAGGCTCCATTGAGTTCTCAGGCTCCACTGAGTTACAGCTACCATGACCTAAGGAGCTCTGCCTTATTCTTTCTATCTGGATGAGATACTGGACCCATAAGGAAAAACGCTATCATTGTGCTCACATTTGGAGGTTCTAGTTCACGATCAGATAGTCGCACGGTTTCCAGACTTTTGGCTAGAGAGAGCACCAGATGGCAATGAAGCTAGCACGTGATGAATCAGAATAGCTCACCTCCTGGCCTGGAAACAAGAGAGAGAATGAAATGGGCCTAAAATCCAACAGTTCCCTCAAGGGCCTGCCATCCTCATGACATGCCGACCTCCCACGAGATTCCACCTTGCAAAAGCTCCTCCATCTCCCAACAGTACTCACCTGAGCACCAAGTCTATCAATAACCTTTGGCAGGGACAAACTAAACACCTGCACACCACAGCGATAAGTGAAGAGAAACGTGTTTAAAAGGAAAAAGATATTAAGCATTAAACTTTCAACAGGAGCTTAAGAAAGCAAATTGCTGAGAAGTCACGGCTCCAGAGACTCCATCAATTCATAAAAGTCATAAAGGAGCCAGGATGATTTTTAGTCAGTGATTTGTGAGTTCACCTTACCAATTAGATTCCCAACATCTTAATACTATCTTGGAAATGAAGAGTTTGTTCTCTTCAGATAATCTGCTCATTCCAAAGCAAAACCTTTGCCAGAAATTTGAAAGACATTATCACAAAAAAAAAAAAAATGCTGCACAGGTATTTGTCTTATTTGATGAGTTCATTAAATTGAGTGTGCTAGGTCTACATCACATGAATCCTACCATGGAAGTGTTCACGAAAACTGGAGACCGTTTTTTTTCCTCAGTGGACGCATCTGGCCACTTCCTCAGACATCCCGATAAATCACTCTTTGACTCATTTGATCTATGTAAAGTGAATTGATGAAAATATAGAGCAAAATCCGTTTGTGAAATCTTGGGAAAGTTTTCTACATGAGGAAATGTGACAGCCTTTAAACTGCTCACCTGCTTTTCTGGTTTTCTGCATAAAACAGAATTATCTTTGAAATTTCGATGCGTGTCCCTTTGGTATTTAGTAGCTTTCGGCAGATCTCGGCGGCCTCCAGACTAAAGGAGAAACCCTTTAGCACCGCACCCAAAGCCTTGGTTCCAACATTTTGGCTTCCTTTTCCCACACAATTATCCACAGGAAACACATAGCGCTCTCTACCAGCTAGAGAAACTATGTCCAGAACTACAAATTCATTGGCTTTTAGATCTCATGAGGAGCCTTTTAGAAAGGTGATTCGACCACCATATGGTGGAAAAAAAAAACAGATTAGAAAAGGCCAGTTAGGCTGCCCGCAGAGCAGCAGCGCACACAGCACATGGCTGGGTTCCGGTTCTCTTACTACTCTGCCCATACACTGACCACACCTCACCTCTTTGCCCTCCTCCAGGCTGAGCCTTTAGTTTGCAGTACTCTTTTTCCCTACAACCTCTGTCCATCCTTCAGAAGTCAGTTCAAACCCTTCTGCCTTGCAGAGGGCTTCTGTCAGGGTCTCTCTCTCTCTTCCCTCTCATTTTCTCTCTCTCTCTCTCTCTCTCTCTCTCTCTCTCTCTCTCTCTCTCTCTCTCTCTCTGCCCCTTCCATCATTTCTTTCCTGTTCAGTTGTCTTGTAACAGTCCCTCCACGGCAGGGCCTGCTTCTTCTTTGCCCCACAAAGACCTTACGTGGAATCAATTATTAATTTGTGTAGAGCCAATTTGGGGGAGTTTAATTGAACACGGCTGATTAATAACTCACTCCATTCTAATTACAGACAGCTTCATTCATTAATAGAACAGCTGGGGGCAGAAAATCTAGGGTGGAAACTTACAGGATAAACACAGACCATTTAAATGAAAAAAAAAAAAAAGTTGTTTCATTTGGACAGCCTGAGTTCCAATAGTGGATCCTCCTCTTAAACAAACATTCTTGGGTACATTTTTCAATCTTCCTTAACCTCTTCATTTCCCTTAGTAAAATGAGTGTGCTCCATTTAGGTAACTGTAGCAATTGTCATGGCATACTCTTATGGTATCTAATGGCATCCCTTTAATTACTGTGTGTATTGGACTGTTACAATGTCAGTATAAAATGTTTCCCACCGGTTCTTGTTTTGAGTGGTTGAGGGGTAGAGGCTAGCTGGAGCACACAGGTTTCTAGGGGTGTGCCCTTGAAAGTTGTATTGGGTCTGAGACTCCCTTCTCCATCTCTGTAAGCACTTACACACTGTGCATTCCCTCCTCCGGTTGCCAAGCAACCACCAACTGAACTTCCTGGAACCATGAGCCAAAAACGAATCTTCCCTATCTTGTTTCTGTCACGTATGTCCCAGTGACCACAAAGGATATCCTTGTCATGTCCCCTAACTGGCACTCAGCCATCTCCATCTTTGTCCGTCATCAGTTAGCACTACCCTTCCCACAGTGCTTCAGTGGGACTCAGACGTTCACTCAACACTCCCTCGAAAGCAGGGTTCCACTCACTTCTTACACCCTCGTGCTAATACATCGGAGACTCTGCTACCTAAAAATGTCTAATATCTGTCTGCGTCTCTGTCTGATGGTGACTGTCACTCTATCCGGAATCACTATTAATGATTCCCTTCCTTGGTTTTTGCAATGGATTCTAAACAAGTGTGTGGATTCGCTTAAGTCCATCATCCCACTGTTTACACTGTACCTCCTCATCTTTTAAAGGTGTCAATCAAATCACTCAAGTCCATGTTTGAAATCATCAAATGGATTCTCATCATCTGTGAGTTAAAATATGGCCCCCAGGGTGACCTGGCTGTGCTGGTCACCTGACACCACACCAATTTTATCATCCTTTCTCCCAGTCAATTTGACTTTTTTTTTGTTTTTTCTCTAACATGCTAAACCCATTTCTAATGTCTACTGGCTTTTCTATCATGCCTCAAGCTCACCATTATGTTTATACATATCGATAGACACTCTTTTTGTGATTCCTCATTATCATATTAATTTTAGTTAGCATGGAAGGATGGCTTCCATCATTTTTCAAACATGTGTCATGCAGATAAATCATTGTAGTTTGCTCACGATTGCTCTCCACTAGCCGCCCTTGCCCTTGTCCACCCTCCACTCTGTGTGTGAGTCTCTCTATGTGCGTGAGTGTGTCTGAGTGTGTGAGAGTATGGGGGTGCAAATGAATTACGAGTGTATCTGTGTGTGAGAGAGTCTCTGTGTGTGTGAGTGTGTGTGAATGTGTGAGTGTGGAGGTGCAAGTGAATGTGCGAGTGTATCTGTGTATGTGTGAGAGAGATTCTCTCTACACGTGTGTGTGTGTGTGTCAGTGTGTCTGAGTGTGTGAGAGTGTGGGGGTACAAGTGAATGTGTAAATGTATCTGTGTAAGTGTGTGTATGTACCTGTGTGGATTTAAATGTAACTTCTTCATATGAGAAAAATACATAACTTTTTCCTCACCTTCTGCTCCTGTACCCTTGCTTGTTCCCCAGTTTCCCTCTACAACACACACATGTACAATGCCTGTGGCAGCCAAAGGTCAGTCTTGCCTATATTGAATCACTCTTATTTTTTGAGGTGTGGTCTCTCACTGCATCTTGGGTTCACTGATTCAGATAGACTAGGGATCTGTCTGTCTCGACCTCCTAGAATTACAGATGGATTTCACTCCACTCAGCTTTTTATGTGGGTGCTGGGGAGCTGAACTTGGGTCTTCATGCTCTCATGACACCACTCTGTTAACTGAGCCATCTCCTTAGCCCACAGTTTATATACATTTACATTTAAGTGTAGATTCTGCATATGAGAGAACATATAATGCTCAAATATTTTTCCTTGTAGATTTCATTTGGCTTTCATCGCAAATGTCTATTAATGTATTACCTCTTCGTTTCTTTGTATTTACATGTATTTTACACAAACACGGACACACACACAGACTTTTTTTTAACTTTTATTGCATTATGATGAGAAAAGTTACATGATTTCAATTTATCTGAATTTGTTAACATTTAAAAACATATTTTAAGTAAATAGAATTGCATCACATTCTTGTTTCCCTTTTGTACCCCAACTCCTCCCAGAGACCCCCCTTTCAATACTTACAATATCTTTTTGTCATATTACTTAAAATTTATAAAATATTATAACAATAAAAATGAGTATTATAAAAGTTGTTTGATATAAAACAACAATCAATTTAACAGTTTTATGTAGATGCTTGTCTACAGCAATACTGAAAATACATATGTTTTTCTCAATATAAATTTTAAATAACTCCAAACATATTAACTGTATATTTCAAAATAATACATCACTACTAGTATTTTCTTAAATAAACATAAATATATAAAGTCTTTTTGTTTGTTTTGTATTTAGTAGAGCTTAAAATCTTGGCTCTTACTGTGATACAAGCCCAAAATAAGAACAATTTTTAGACATTGGATTTCATTGTAATAAGGCTGTACTACAAAGACCCTCACATCACCAAAGGATTTTACCTCCATCATAGCTAAGCTGAGAGTTGACAGTTCTGCTGCACCAAGGAATGAATTGTAGGCGATTTGTGGATACAGACTTACTGCTATGGTCAAAGCTATTTGACTTGAGTGAGTGACTTTATTCTCAGCCCACAGAGAACAGGTTACATTCATTTAAGAAATGGTGTGAGTATTAAGATGGTCTATCCATAAAGTCATTCACAAACTGTTCCAATGAACAATGGTTCTGCTTGGAGAACCATTCATTCAATGGTTCATTGGCTGTGATCATTTGGAAAAGCATTCATCTCAGAGAAAAGGTAACTTATAAAGTCCTCTTCTTCAAACTTGATACAAGAGTTACAAACGTCCAGCAAAGCATTCAGTCTCACTCATTCAGTCTTCTTTGTTGTTCTCTTACAAGCCCCTTCCCAATTTAATTGTATATGTTTCTTTTGGGTATATAAATACTTTTGAAATATGTAACCTGTTTTGAAAACCATAGTATAGTGTAAAAACATGAAATAAACAATACTACTAATAGAGAGGCTGAGATAGGAGAAGCAAGATTTCAAGACCCTTATGGTGTTTACAGCAAGACACTGTCACAAACAACAAGCTGAAAGTGTATATAGATTGTACAATATTGGACCTATTTCTCCAATTACCAAATTAGAGAGACCATAGGATGACAATCAATAAATTTCTAATTCCTCATAGTTTTGGATTTCAATTGATTAGGACATGTTGGTAATGTTAATTTTCATATTAAAATATTAAGAAAAAGTAATTGTTACTTCCTGTTGTTTTTTGTTGTAAGAGGTGGAATTAGGTTTGTGTGGGTTTGTTAAAAGATTACTTTCTTGCTTCTTCTAGGGTGTAGTTTTGCTCCTTATGTTGATGTTTTCCATTTATTATCCTTTGTAGATCTGGATTTGTGGAAAGATATTGTGTAAATTTGTTTTGTCATGGAATATCTTGTTTTCTCCATCTATGGTAATTGAAAGTTTTGCTGGGTATAGTAGCCTGGGCCAGCATATGTGTTCTTGTAGATTTCTGTATGACATCTGCCCAGGATCTTCTAGCTTTCATAGTCTCTGGTGAGAAGTCTGGTGTAATTCTGATAGGCCTGCCTTTACATGTTACTTGACCTTTTTCCCTTACTGCTTTTAAAATTCTTTTTTTGGTTGTTGTTGTTTTTGTTTAGTGCATTTGGTGTTTTTATTTCTACGTGACGGGAGGAATTTCTTTTCTGGTCCAGTCTATTTGAAGTTCTGTAGGCTTCTTGTATGTTCATGGGCATCTCTTTCTTTAGGTTAGGGAAGTTTTCTTCTATAATTTTGTTGAAGATATTTACTGGCCCATTACCTTAGGAGTCTTCACTCTCTTCTATACCTAGTATCCTTAGGTTTGGTCTTCTTATTGCATCCTGGATTTCCTGGATGTTCTGGGTTAGTAGCTTTTTGCTTTTTGCGTTTTCTTTGACTGTTGTGCCAATGTTTTCTATGGTGTCTTCTGCCCCTGAGATTCTCTCTTCTATCTCTTGTATTCTGTTGGTGATGCTTGCATCTATGACTCCTGATTTCTTTCCTAGTTTTTCTATCTCCAGGGTTGTCTCTCTTTCTGATTTCTTTATTGTTTCTATTTCAATTTTTAGATTCTGGATGGTTTTGCTCATTTCCTTCACCTGTTTGACTGTGTTTTCCTGTAGTTCTTTAAGGGATTTTTGTGTTTCCTCTTGAAGGGCTTTTAGCTGTTTACCTGTGTTCTCCTGTGTTTCTTTGAGGGTGCTATTTATGTCTTTCTTAAAGTCCTGTATCATCATCATGAGAACTGATTTTATATCTGAATCTTGCTTTTCCAGTGTGATGCTGTGTCCAGGACTTGCTATGGTGGGAGTATTGAATTCTGATGATGCCAAGTAACCTTGGTTTGTGTTGCTTATATTTCTACACTTGCCTCCTGCCATCTGGTTATCTCTAGTGCTACCTGCCCTTGATAAATCTGACTGGAGCCTGTCCTTCCTGTGATCCTGGTTGTGTCAGAACTCCTCAGAGTCAAGCTATCTCTGTGATCCTGTGATTCTGGGATGTGATCCTCGGCTTGTTACAGCACCTGGGAGTGGAGCTTCCTCTGGGTGTTGTGGAACTGGCTGAGGAGCCCTGTTGTGGCTAATCTTGGATGTCAATGAGACACACCTGGGAAGAGAGACTCTTGGCTGAGGCATAGCTTATACCAGAATGTCCTACAGTTCTGTCTGTAGGGCATATTACACTGCTAATTGATATAGAAGGCTCTAGCCCACTGTGTGTGGTACCATCACACCACCTCACCCCAGGCAAACAGGCATGGATTACATAACAAAGGTGTTTGAACAGAAGCCTGGGAGCAAACTAGTAAATAGCCTTCCTCCATGGTCTCCATCAGTTCCTGTGTTGAGTTGCTGCCTTCTCCCCCCCACCCCCAACCACCACCACTCCTCACCCCCCACTCCCCCACCTCCGCCTGAATAAGGCAGAAGCCAGATTAACCTTTTTCTGTCCAAAGTTACTTTTGGTTAGTGTTTTCTTATAATAGAAAAGCAATCTAGAATGGAAATTGAGAGCAATGATTGAATGTCTTGGAGTTTTGTTGGAGGAAGCTGGAGGATTTGGAAGGGTTAGAAAGGCCATTGAGTGTTCAGAGCCTAGTATACTGTTGTTGGGACTTGGAAAATACTAAGAGCAATGAAGACAATAGAGGCTTGGTTTGTGAAGCCTTTGACTAGCGAGGAGTGGGTCACGGGGGATGGGGTAGGGAGCAAACACTCTACCAAGTCTATCTGTGTGGTAATATAAATATATAAATAGGAATCCATGAAAGTAAAGCTTTTACTTTATTGGGAGAAAGTATACTTATTGGTTCAGGCCAAAACATCAGTGATGATTAATAAGAGACCAGCATTGAATAGACAAAGGGCAAAGTTAGACTTTTAACAAAGAGATAGAAAACATTCAAAACAGAAATCTTGGATGAGAGAGAATACAGTAAATGAACTTGAAAATAATAGAAGTGTTTAAAAAAACAGACTGTAGTAGGCAGAGGAAATAATTATTCAAGTTGAACACAGAACATTTTCAATTATCCAAAGAGAGCAGAAAAAGGGAAAGAAAGAATAAAGATGACTTCAGGTGCTCATGGGGTGCCATTCAATGTATGTCACTAGAGTCTTAGAGGAGGAGAGAAAAGAAACCAAAGGCTTTCTTCAGAGAAGGGATGGCTGGGAAACCCCATGTGTAGAAAAGGAAGTGAAAGCCAGATCCCAGAAAACCCAAATGATCTCAAAGAAGATGAACCCTTCAAAAGTACATGCTAACTGGAAGGGAGCAGAGTTGGATTTGGTGGCATAAGGCAAAACAGGGAATATCCAAGAGTAACAAAGAGGGCATTACAGAGAAATAAAAGGGTCAATCCATAATAAAGATATAACAATTATATATATAATTATATTATAAATATTGTATATAATCATATCATATATAATTATATATAATTGATATATTTGTATATGTAAATATATCTTTATATGTGCATATAATTATATATGTATGTATATGTGTATATATTTATATACATACACACACACACACATACACACACACATATATATATGTTGCAATATCAGAAAACCTAAACAGCCAGAGCAAACACAGATGTCAGAGAAAAAAAATAAATGGATGGTCACATGGCAACAGCAGGAGACATCCATTTCCTCTCTTGATCAATAGACAGAGTAACTAGACAGAAAATATTCAAAATAACAAACTTGAACAATGCCCATATATGGAGAGGGGTAGAGCGGGAGAGGCATTCGCCTTGACAAGATGGCGCCTACATCCGCTGTTGACTCCTGGTAAACAACTGTTTGCGCATGTGCGTAGAGTGAAAAGGCGCCAAGTCACGGCCCATCCCGGCGCGTCACATGGGGTGATGAACAAACAGCCAATCATGGGTGGACACCCCGCGCTGTGGTATATATAAGCAGTGCCGATTATTGGCTTGGCCCTTTTTCCTCTTCATGATGCAATAAATGCTTGCTGCAGAAGGACCCTAGTGTCCGCGTGTCTTCTTGGTGAGATGACTGCGCGGGCCACAAGTGGTGCCGAAACCCGGGAATCAACATCTACGGCCCCCAAAAAGGACCCCCAAGGAGGAAATCCTTGGGAGGATTCAGAACTCAATACACGGAGCGGTGGTATTGGCTGTTGAGAAGAATCCTGTAGTGTCGTGTTATCTTTGTTACAGCTTCGTGGATTCAGAACTCTTCAGCTGAGGAAAACTTGGGCGCTCCTAATAAAGTGTGGTTGAGAAGAATCCTGCTGTTGTTGTCATCCTTCCTGCTGGCAGGTGGTCGCGACACCCATAGATCTAATGCACCTGAACATTCAACCCAACAACAGCAGGGTAGGCATGTTTCTAAAGTGTGTCAAAGCATTCTCTAAGACATGTAAAGTATAGGTCTTAACAAAATTAAATAGACTGAGATTCTACAAAGAGTCTTTACCACAAGAAAAATCAAGCTATAATTCAACATCTGAAAGAAACCTAGACATCCCAAATTAGAAGAAATTAGAATACACACAAACCTGCTGCACACATTCAAATAAGGAGAGGGTCAAAGAAGAAACTGAAGGGGAAGTCAGGAGTTCCCTGATACAAACGCAAATGACAACAGGACCTGCAAGCCACTGTGGGGTGGGAAAAGCGGTTGAGCATCTGAAAACCCAAAGCTAAGATTGTCAAAACTCTGAAACTTTCTAGATGCCAGCATGATGACACATGTGAAAAACTCCACACCTGACTCCATGTGACAGGTCACAGTGAAACACAGTGACACTGAAAATGCTGTATGAAATTAGCCACAGCTTTTGTGTACATAACACAGAAATGAATTCTGTGTTTAGACTTGGGTCCTATTCCAGCATATCTCATTATAGATTCCAAACTGAATTATTTGAAAACCCTAAGCACTTCTGGTTCCAAGCATAAGGTGCACTCAATCTGTAACACAATTTTATAGTGACAAAAACCTACATTCAAAAGGAAGTGTGTCAAATAAAAAAAAAAAAAAACTAACTTTATACCTCAAAGGATTAGAAAATTAAGAAAAATCTAAACTGGATGTTATTATAATGAGTATGTCATCAGAGATTTGGAGTAAAAATACATAAAACACAGAATTGAAAAAAAATACAAAAAAGTCAATAAAACAAAATTTAGATAAACAATAAAGGGAACTATTAAACCCTTAGCTAGACTAGCTAAAAAAAGTGGGGAGAGGGAGGCACGGTATCAGAAATACAGTGCTAAGAGCTGAGCATGAACACACTGGTTAATCTACAAGAACTCAGTCGACTCCTAGAAACACACAGCCTCACAAGAATTAAACATGACGAAATGGGAAGTCAGAACAGGCTGATAATGAGTATGGAGATTAAATCAGTAGTCAAAAATTTTCTAACAAAGAAAAGCCTGGGACCAGATGGTTTTGCTGGCAAGTTCCACCAAACGCTTAGAGAAGAGTCACTGCCAATCTTTCTTCAACTGGTCCAGAAACACAGGGGAAGAAGAGAACACTCTCAAGCTCATTTTTATTAAAGCCAGAATTAACTGTGATGCAAAAACAAGACAATGACACCCCAAGAAAAGTATGTGATACTTCTCTGATTAATATGAACGCAAAAATCCTCAACAAATAGCACACTGAATCCTACAACACATTAAAAAGGTCACACATCATGCACAAATCTATTTATTCCTGGGATTCAAGAATGGCTAAAGATACTTAAATCAGTAAACATTTTACAGCACATTAAAAAAATGATGGACTTTTAAATATCTTACTTGATCATTTTAGTAGGTACAGAAAAAAAAAGCTTTTGATAAAATTCTGCATCTTTTTTTAACAATATTAAGAAATTGCAGCAAACAATATTTATGAGGAATAATGAGGCACAATTGAGTCCAGATACCCTTAGCTCACACTTGACATCACAAGGGTGAGAAGCTGAGGGGTCTCCTCATCAGTGGCTGGGTCAGACACGAAACTCAGCTCTCCTCTCTTCCTTCCTTCCTTCTTGTCTTTTTCTTTCCTTCTTTCTTTCTTTCTCTCTCTCTTTCTTTCTTTCTTTCTTTCTTCCTTTCTTCCTTTCTTTCTTCCTTCCTTCCTTTCTTTCTTTCTTTCTTTCTTTCTTTCTTTCTTTCTTTCTTTCTTTCTTTCTGTCTTAGTGTACATCTATTTATTAATGAAAAGGACAGTAACATGAATTTCCATTTGAAAATAGGCAAAAAAAAAAAAAAAATCCAAACAAACAAGTTTTAAAAACATACACTTGGCGAGAAAGCATGCAAGCATCCTCGCTATCAGGAAACACGAAAACAGCGATTAAGACTACACAACGTGTTCTTGTACAGCTATTCAAATGGCTCAAAGCAAACACATTGACCACACGGAGTACTAGCAAGAGTGTTCATACATTGTCTACATGAGTGGTTCTCAACCTGTGTGTCATGACCCCTCTGGGAGTCAAATGAGCCTTTCACAGGTGTCACCTAAGAACAGAGGAAAACACAAATATTTACAATTCATCCCAGTGGCAAAATGACAGTTGTGAAGTAGCAACAAATGTAATTCTATGGTTGAGGGTCACTACAGCATGAGGAACTGTATAAAAGAATTGCAGCATCAGAAAGGTTGAGAACCACTGGTCTAGGGCAATCTCCCTTTCATTCAGCAAACGTTCTATAAGTCGTAGCCAGAGCCATTTACTGAGCTATTTACTGGCACAAGATCTTACAATAGTCTTTTAAGCTTCATCAAAATAAAAAGAATATTTAAGTTGATAAACTAATTCTGTAAGGTTGTAGGATAGATAAAATACAAACCATTCAAAAATTTCTATAAACTACACTATAGGCCATGTACCACTTCTGCTATCTACATGCTAACAGAAACTATGTGATAAAGAAATTAAGAAAATAACTCTTCTAACAATATTATCAAAAATAAAATGAGGTACATTGAAACAGATATAACCAATGAGATAAAAATGATAGACTATTGGGGAAGGAAACTGGTGGTGACCCAGATGACCAGAAAGATGCCCAGTATCTGTGGACTGGCAGAGCTGCTGCTAGTCCCATGCCTCTACTAGTCAGAGATTTACACATTTAATGAAATTCCTATCATGATGTCATCTTTCCAATAAATTTTAAAGATCCTTAAATTCGTGTTGAACAACAAAAGAACTTTCAAATATATACAAAGCATTCTTGATTTTAAAACAAAACAAAACAGCCGAAAAGTTAGTGAATAAATAGTGCTATGATCCCCCTAATAGGCTCATGTTCTAGAGGTTCAGTTGCTTGGAGGAAATCATTGGGTTAAAATATGTTTTAACCTTACCAAGAGATTAGTCTGTGGATAGAATCCTAAATTGGTGGCACTTGTAATTAGAAGATATAGGTCCTAGAAATAGGACCAGCTGATCAGAAACCTCTGAAGCCCTGAGATAAATATTTATGTATTTGTTTGTTTGTTTAGTATATGTTCTCAGAGGCCATAGGCTAAGTAAAACAGATAGTTTTTTTTTAAATGATATGTATATTTACCTCAGCATACTATTTCATTGTGCCCTTTGAAAGACCTAGAAAATTCTGCTTTTGTGACAGGTGAATCCAGATACTATTCTGAAATAAATAAAGCTCAGAGCTACAAATAGTACATGGTGTCCCTTGGATGTGGGATCTAAAAATATCTATCGCAGCTGAAGGCAGGGGCTAGAGAGGACGTGTTTACCGAAGGTACAAAGCTTTGCGTTCTGATCATCTCAGGCCCAGCACAATGACTACAGTTAATAATAAACAGTGGGACCTTAAATATTCTAGCCACAAAATGGCAAATATTTAGGATCAGAACAGTCGTAAGCCCATGGTAAACAATCACAGAAGGTTAGCTATTGTTTCTTTTGTCCTTAGTTATGTGAACAAAAGCCCCAAATTAGTGACATAGGGCAACACACACTCAGTTATGCTTATGGTTCTGTGAATCTATAAAGTAGATGGTGAAAGGTGGGTAGCGATACCTGGGAAAGCCAGAGTTTAGTGTTGTCGCTAGAGTTCTGTAATGGGACCATCTAAAGGTTTCTTTACTCCCAGGTCTGGCGACTGGTGCTGGTTCCTGGTTAGAAACTATGTAGAAGCTGTTGGCCACATACCTCTACAGCGCCTCTCCATATGGCTGCTTGGCTTTCTCTCAGCATAATGGCTGGCTTCCACTACATAAGAATTGGAAACAAGTTTCTTTTGCTTCCCCTTTTTTTAAGAATGCACCCATTACTTGACATTAGTTTTTATTTTATTTTTATAATTTCACACCTGAGTACTTCTTTTCCTATTTTTTTAGTCCTTTAATTTCCTTCTCTTGCCTTATCACTTTAGTGCTTTGAGCGCTGTGATGGAAAGGAATGGGTGGGGATGGTGGATGAGGCTGTCTCACTCCTGATTTTAATGAGATGGATTCCATTTTTTTCTCCATTTAGGATGGTGTTGCCTGAGGGTTTGCCATAGATAGCTTTTATTATGTTGGAGCATGTTCCTTCCAGTACGACACTCTTTAGGACTTTTATTTTGAAGGCATGTTGAATTTTGTCAAAAGTCTTTTCTGCATCGATTGAGATGACTGTGTTTAAACATCAGATTCAAATCAAGGATCATAGCCCAAAAGTTAAAAAGCTACAGATATATAGATATCAGAACAAACCTCATATTCAGAATCATGGACAAAAAAGGAAGAGGATTGGCCATGTATTCTCTCAGAAGAGGAAAGGAACTTTACTCCCAACCCAGGAGAGGGGCATTACCCCAGGAGCCTGCTACTTGGTGTTGAAGCGCCTACCTGGATGCTGGGATGCAGAAGGAGGCATGCAGTAGATGCTATTTTGAAAAACATACTAGAAAGAAGCATCTTTGCTGCTATAATTCTACTTTGGTGGCTTGTTCATATTTTCTATAGGTTTATTATTTCCATTATTAATCTAAAATTAGATTTGCAATTCTCCATATGCCTTTTAATCCATAGGCTACAACCATATGGAGTTCTATGAGTTAGATAATGCAGTCATGTTACATGGTTCCAAAATGTAATCTTCTCTTGGCCTCAGAATGGCACCATTTGTCACAAAAGACCATAAGTTAAGTTTTAAAATGTTTGCATAGTAGTTACAAATGCACTTTATGACATTATTATTATGATTGCTATGTGTATGTTCATTTCGTAAGTGGGCAGGTGTGTATGCCTGAGTGTATGCATGGAGAGGCCATGGAAGTATTTGGGCTTCTTCTGTTGCTCTCTGCTTTATTCCCTTAAGATGAGTTCTCTGACTAAACCAGAAACTCATTATCTTGGCTAAGCTGGCTGGTCATTAAGCTCCTCGGATCCAACTCTCTCCATTCCCCCAGTGCTGGACTTACAGGCATGCATAGTCATGCCTGGCATGTTTAAGGTTGGTGCTTGGGATTCAAACTCAGGTCTTCATGTTTACATAACAAACATTCCATCTACCAAGCGATCTCTCCACCTTTTTTAAATAGATTCATTTTAGAGCATTATCCACTGAAAATACTATTACTAGCTTCCGAGGTTTGTTATTTGGTGGTGGTGGTGGGACTTTCATACTGTAGCTATATGAGTCTAGATAATGATATATAAATATATATACATATATGATAAAATTATAAATGAATATACTATGGGTTATCACTAAAACAGCCTTATAAATCAGAGAAAAGAGAGAGAGACAGAGAGAGAGACAGAGAGATAGATAGAGAGAGAGAGAGAGACAGAGAGAGAGAGAGAATTGCCCTTTGACAAAGGGCAAAGTATGCATACTAAGGGCTTCTAATAATCAATTTTATCATGTGGATTTTATCTCAGTGACTATGTAAAGAACAAAAAAAGGCATCTGAAGTTTCCACACGCCATGATCACAGCAAACATTCAGATGGGTTTTACCTGGGTTCTTCAGTTTCTCCACAAACTGTTTAAATCTCCCCAGCAAATAAACAGGCAGAGTGTACAACATCTAGATAAGGGAGCAGGTGACTGAATTCCTTTGCATCAGGCTTTTGGGAGTTTCAGAAAGAATTCCATTAAAGAACACATCTTATTGAGCATATAATTCTGTCAGTGTGACAGAAAATTCTAAAAATAGTTTTAGCGCTAAGTTCTTAAACAGCCAGCTCTTAATGATTTCATAACCTTTGTCACACAGTCAGAAGCCAGCTTTATTAAAACGTATTTAAGTTGTCAGGCATTCACTGAGTTCCTATTCTTAGCAAGGTGCTGCACTAGGCCCGAAGAGGCTACAATTCTTAAGGAAGAAATTGTCCTTTCTTTAGGAACAGCACAGAATGGAGAAACATTTATGTATGAACAGAAGCTGTTACACATTAATAGCAAAACTCCAGAAGCCTATAAGAGTAGATAGGAACCAGGTGTGTGAACTTAAGGCCAAGAAAGCTCTCAAAAAAATGAGCCACAATAATGGAAGCTGGGCTAAGAAAATATAAATGTCACCAGCTGGAGAGAGGTCACAGGGTCATCACAAGCCCAACACCTGGCAGAAATCTAAGACAAGAAAATGATACAATGTGTCCTTGAAACAGCACAGACAGGCTGGGGTGGCAGTGCTAGCTTGAATTTCTAGTAAATTGTCTCACAGCCAGAATGCCTAGAGATTGAAATGTGTTGTAAAGGATTCCGTCTACTGCACGGCATAGCACTGGAGCATGGAGAGTTTTTTAAGTTCAAATGGCTATGTGCACGGAAGAAGAAGCTGCAGGTTAGAAAGGCTGTGACGGCAACCAAGACAATAGATAATTGCAGGATGAGGGGTGAAAGAGAGTCAAGACCAAGAAGACTCTCCAAAGATCTTCTGCCATGAATCCCAACCACTGACAAAGTCTGCAAAAGACACGGCCGATCAAGAGCCTGGCAAACGAATGTTTTAACAGGGAAGTCCAGGATGTGACCTTGGCAAGCCAGGAAAGCAGAGCTCTGCAGAAGCTCATCTGAATTGGGGAAGAGTAAGATGAATCAGGTAGATTACCCAGTGGGTGTTTTGGGCCAAGCCAAGCTTCATGGAAAATGATCATGTTCTGAGAGGCTACCTGATTGGAGGATCACTTCAGGTAAACCCAGGAAAGTCAAAATCCTGTGTACAAATCTTGCCTGACACCAACTGACTGGATAATTCAAATTCCTCCTTCAATTTGATAAACCTTGTTTAATTATTTGTCATTTAGCGATACCTACCTTTAAGTATTATGTGGATTAGAAGAGAAATTCATTAGGGGAAAGCACAGTAATACTGGTATTCTAGCTTTAAAAAAAAAAAAAAAACGTTTTAATGTGATTCCAAAATGGGTTGGAGGATTTTTTTTCTTGTCTCATCTTTCAATGCTGAAGACAGAGTTCATTGTTTTGGGAATTCACCATCTGCACCTGACTTTTGAACCACACCCTAGTGTAGTATTCTCAGCTTTAAAATCTTTTTCTTTCCAGCTTAAGATTATACACATCGCTCTATGCTTGGACACATGCAGCCTGGTGGGATTTTGATGGTGGTTAAAGGCCCATGCTCTACCCGTGAGAATCTCTCTGTCATTCTCACAGGCTTATATATATTAGATCCTGTTCTCCGAGTAGTAGAACTGTTTTTAGAAGATCTTCAGGGGGTAGGATTTAGCTGGCAGAGGTAGATCATTAGCAGCAAATTCTTAAAAAAAAAGGATAATAACCCTGGCCCACTTATTTTTTTATATAAGATATTTTCTTTATTTATATTTCAAATGTTATCCCCTTTCCTGGTTTCCCCCACAAAAATCCTCTATTCTCTCCCCCTCCCCCTGCTCACCAACCCATTTACTCCCCCTTCCTTGCCCTGGCATTCCCCTACACTGGTGCATAGAGCCTTCACAGGACCAAAGGCCTCTCCTCCCATTGATGACTGACAAGGTCATCCTCTGCTACACTTGAAGTTGGAGCCATGAGTCCCACCATGTGTACTCTTTGGTTGGTAGTTTAGTCCCTGGGAGCTCTAGGGGTACTGGTTGGTTCATATTGTTGTTCCTCCTATGGGGCTGAAAACCCCTTCAACTCCTTGGGTCCTTTCTCTAGCTCTTCCACTGGGGACCCTGTGCTTAGTCCAAAGGTTGGCTGAAAACATCCACCTCTGTATTTGTCAGGCACTGGTAGAGCCCCTCAGGAGACAGCTATGTCAAGATCCTGTCAACAAGCACTTGTTGGCATTCACAATAGTATCTGGGTTTGGTGACCGTATATGGGATGGATCCCCAGGTGGGGCAGTCTCTGAATTACCTTTCCTTCAGTCTCTGCTCCATACTTTGTCTCTGTAACTCCTTCCATGGGTATTTTGTTCCCGGTTCTAAGAAGGACCGGAGTATCTACACTTTGGTCTTCCTTCTTCTTGAGCTACATGTGGTCTATGAGTTGTATCTTGGGTATTCTGAGCTTCTGAGCTAATATCCACCTATCAGTGAGTGCATACCATGTGTGTTCTTTTGTGACTGGGTTACCTCACTCAGGATGATATTTTCTAATTCCATTCATTTGCCTAACAATTTCATGAATTCATTGTTTTTAATAGCTGAGTAGTACTCCATTGTGTAAATGTACCACATTTTCTCTACCCATTCCTCTGTTGAAGAACATCTGATTTCCAGTTTTGTTGAGTATAGGCTTTTGTAGTAGGATCTGATGATTTTTTTTTTTTTTGATTTCCTCAGTTTCTGTTGTTATGTCTCCACCCTGGCTCACTTCTAATGCCAGATCTTCTCTGATTTCTACTCTGTCACCCTCAAACATTATCACTGTCATGAAACCCACCATGATGGACCTGCAAACCTGTTGGACTGTGTGCCTGCCTCAACGCTGGGATACCTGAGTGCATCAGCTTGCTGCTCAGGGAAGGTAGAACACCATCTACCTCAGTCCATGTTTTCTTGGGTGAGAAACGGTGGGGTCTGGAAGGGTTGCTGTGCTTCTCTGTCTCCTGTGTATGCAGGCACCACTGGAACTTGGGAACAGGGGTCCAAGTTCCGTGCTTTCCTTCAGGGTATCTGCTCAACCAGGCAGGAAGGGGAAGGCAGAGCGCAAGCGCAGGGGAAGGCAGAGCCCAGGACAAGGCAGAACCCGCTTTGATTCTGAATGAGAGCCAAGCACCCGGAGGGCCTGGGAAAGAGAAGGTCTGCACGAGGGGATTTAGGCTCGGCTCTTTATGACGAAGCCTCTCCCTCCGATCCTTGATGAAGACTTACTTGGTCCCTGCTTGTCCAACCTGTCTTCTCCCATGGTGGATATGATGCATATACCTTACTCGGGGTGAACCAGGGATTCAGGGATTTAATATCTTTGGGGGAAGGAATGCCCAGGAAGGGAAGCTTCCTGGCTGAACACTCTATCAAGACACCTCATCATCATGGAGAACTCCAGATTTCCATGCTCTGTGACAGATCACCAAGGGCTTCTCAGTGGGGTGTCATGGATACCTGTTCCAGTTCAGGTAGATTGGCAGGGGCTGACTCCACTCCCGTCATTGTCAATTCTGAAATTCCCTGGGGTCTGAGCCTGCTCAACCTAACCAGTTCTTCTATCTAGTGGCATGGTCTACTTAATGCCAAACAGATCCCCATTGTCATGTACCAAAACATACTTTTCTTCCCACAAGTTAGTTACATAAGGCACTCTTTTAAAGAAACACACACACACACACACACACACACACACACACACCAAATATACTCACTTCTGTTCTCTTCAAAGTTAACAAGAGAGCAAAATTGAAGTATTATCTGATGTCCATTTAACTCAAAATTTCATTCACTTTTTACTTATAGATGCTGACTGTGAAATGTCCCAGCTAGGCACACATGTCTGGACCGTTATTTCCAAGTTGTGGTTTGACTGGGAAGCTGGTGAAACATTTAGGAGGAGGAGCGTCTGGGTGCAGCTTTATAGCCTGACCTCACTGCCTGTTCTTTCTCTGCCTCCTGACTGTAGATACCATGTGAGCAGTCAGCTTCCTATTTTTGTTTCCATGGTTTCCTAGATGTGATGTACTATATTCCCCAGAAAGGACATCAAATGAGCCCTTTCTCCCTTAAATTGCTTTTGTAGGAGTATTATCACAGCAACAGAAAATAGCTAAAAACAGGGTGGCTTCCATAAAGTTGGGAATCTTTGCATCAGTGGTATTTTGCTGTGCATCATGAGATGCTCAGGGTAGAGAGGCCAGAGCAACTTGGTGAACAAGTTCCCTTGAGTGGGATTATATCTCGGGATCCGATCACCACCGAGAAGTATCCCTAATGGAAGTGATTCAAACAGAGTAAGATCCATCCTGGCCAGGATGGACAGAAAACACTTCCTACCTGGAAAATAAGAAGTGGGCTGACCTACTTCTAATAAGGGGAGAGTCAAGTCAGAAGGGAAGGAGCTAACCTATCAAGTCTGAAGCAAGGGGCAACACAAAGAAGCCATCTGAACAGATCTGACTCCTTCCCATTTTGTCCTGAAAATAAACTCAGAAGCAGAGAATGGAGGTGACTAGACATACCTCTCTGTGCATGCCTGCTGCTAGAAGTTTGCTAGCTCTAGTTAGCTACTCCATTGGAGGGAAATGGTTCACACCTGACAGTGGGCTGGAACAGAAGCATCCCTCAAAGGCTACACCCGAGTTTCCTCTGCAGCTTGCTTAACCCAGAAGAAAAGACTTAAGAACCTTTACAAACAAAACTGAAAATTTATCTACAACTCTAGCTTTAAGGTACGTATAAATATGAGTCATAGCATTGCTCTGCCATCTGACCAAGAGGCAGTGGAGCATGGAGGTTAAAGTTGAAGATTCTGTAACCAGCTGACTTGGGTCCACATCCTGTTCTAGCACTTGCTGGCCATACATAGAGACATTGATTTCTTACTGCCTTGGTTTCCCCAGCTGTAAAAGAGGAGTGCCGATAAATCTGTGTAACGGGGGTTTTGTAATAAACAAGAACATGGAGCCATGGCCAATGGTTTCTAAAATTTAAGACAGGATTTTTATAAAAGTATATGCACTAGTAAACTTTTTACTTTAGAAGGACAACCCCGCCCTACAACACAAACCATTAGCCAGAGACTCAAGAAGGTATCTGATTTCTTTATCTCTAGAAGAAGCTACCAAACAATAACAAAAGAGATAGAAGATAATGGGATATTTTTCCCCCATGGAAACTTCTAAATAGCCTTGCCTCCTTTGCTGGGCCTCTATGAATAATACTTAGTGTTCTATATGTTACAGTGAAGAGCATGAAGAACAGATGCCAAGGCTCTTTAGCACATAGTCTGTGATGGAGCTGACTATGGGTGTTAGTGCATGTGCAATAGGAAAGCAGGTGTGGATGAGTGAGCCTCAGACCTGTCTTGCTCACTTTCGGTAAGTACCGGACTTGAAAGCACACCAAGTCTTCCTAGACAGGTGAAACCCTGAGGAAGGTTAGTCTAAAGAAACATCCATAACAGGAAAGCTAAGGTATTTGGAAACAGGGAGCTATCAGGGTTTTAGCCATGGCCTGTATGGAGGAGTGAGGTGGCATGCACACGCAGCCCAGTCATAAATCATTCATTTTTTTTCCAAAGGGTGTTTTCCAGTGTCTCCACTGCCCTCCTCATGATAGGCCCTGGCTGCAGAACTGCATAGCTCCATGAGGTTTGCTATGCAAAGTGGATATATTCCATTTTGTGCCAATATGAAGACAGCACGGGGAAAATACAGACATTCTTCCATCTTCATCAGTCTTGATGAATGATCAGAGCAAATGAAGATACCTGTAAAGGGGATAAAACCAGCAATAGCCGTCCACTATGCCCAGGAATCCAGGAAGAATAGTTCCTGTTATCATTTTAAAACTTATTATTCTGGAATGACACATGAATATTCTTTTAAGTGTAAACATATATATATATATATTTTTTTAAAATTTTAGATAGAGTCTCACTATGTAGCTCTGGCTATCCTGGAATTCACTATGTTGCCCTTGGTCACATGCTGCTGCCTTCTGAATGTTAGGATTAAAGGCATGCACCACCATACATGGCTCACATATATTTAAAAAAAAAAAAACAAATCTATATTATAACAATACCAAGGTCAGTGCTTACATTTATGAAAAGGGTCAATGTATTTTTATCACAAGCACAATTTATAATGATTTGGTATCCAAACCGTCTAGGCATCTTAAGCTACATTGGGAACCATGGGGGTTAACTGTAGATGTTGCTCAGTGTTAAGAGTTCTTGACTATCGTAAACAAGGCCCTGGATACTGAAAAAAATAATTTAAAAAAATTATGGAGTCCATAATATAATGGTCCAGACCTTATTTGATATTGAGGTGTTTTTTTTTTTCTTTTAGATATTTTCTTTACT
>NW_022196891.1:64070517-64131817 GCF_008632895.1 Mastomys coucha
TGGAGCATGTGTCCTTCTTACATGTTGTAGTATCTTTTGGGTATATGCCCAGGAGTGGTATAGCTGGGGACACATGAATATTTTAATGGCGTTCTCAGGTCATATTCTTAGTAAGTCATCTTGAGGGAGTAATTGAAGATCAACCCCGATGCCCTGGAAAATAAACCTTTTGCTTTTGCATCGATCTGCATCTCGTTGTCTCACTTGGGGGCATCTTGAAGACATTGATGGAGCATCGTGGTACAAGCATCCCAAATGATATGTCTTCATGGAAAATGAGACTTGAGTGTAAGGACACGTATTCACCCTTTTCTTTCAATCCTATATCCCAGGTTTTGCTCTATGTGTTTCTGATTTCCCACAATGTAATGGATATTCCAAGTTGTTGACTTGACTCTATTTGGAATGAACTACAATCCAGAATTGAAGGGCTCACCAGTGACCCAGATCTTCAGGCCAGAAGATACAAGTTTCTGACCTGGATGTTAGCAGGGAGATCTTGAGGTGTAGTAGCTGTGAAAAGCTTAGGCTCTGTCAAGGTAGTATAAGCCTTTAATTCCAGGATTCTGAAGCAAGGAGATTTCTGAATTCAAGGTCAGCCTGGGACAAAGCAAGTCCCAGGTCCAGGTGTGGTGGTACATGCCTTTAATCTGGGCCACACCCTTTGTTAGAGAGCTACATAAAGGACATTGGAAGAAGGGTGATTTTCTCTTGTTCAACTTCTTGCATCGACTTGCCAGCAAATCTGTTGGAATCTCCTACAGAAGACTAGTTGAAACAACTGGCTTCATGGGACTGAGAAACTATTCTGATTCTTGGACTTCCCATTCACAGATGGGTTATTTGGACTACAGACCTATGACTGCCACAATTCCAGGCTCAAAGAACTGCAAAGCCGAGAGGGCACTTCCGTCAGGCCACCTGTGTACTGAGAGTTTTTTCCCATTGTGTTCCTCCTTGCTGGAAATACTTGCCCTCTGGAATCTGTGATTTGCTCTTGAGAAAGCAGAAAGAAGATGTCGCTTCCCAGCTTTTAACCTGTGCCTACTCAGCTATCTCGGGACCAACTTGAAGCTGAAGAAAGGGCAAGATCTCAGAGATCACTGCAAACCTCTCTGGATTCCTCTCCAAGGGAGCCTTCCTATTCCGGATACAGGAAAGACTGGATTCCACTGTTGCCCTGGGATTTTAGAGATGGAGGTGCTTTCCCTGAAATCCATGTGCCCCAGTTTCCTATGGGGCGACAGAAAAAAAATAATGTCCAATGCTCTGGCCATTCAGCTGGATCAGGAAGGGAAAATTAAATATGACACAATTGCTCAACAGGGACATTCCAAAGACAAGGTCATTTATAGCAAATATACTGACCTTGTTCCGAAGGAGGTTATGAATGCAGATGACCCAGACCTGCCAAGGCCAGATGAAGAGACAAAGAAATAACAGAAAGGACAAGAATAGCCGTGGGCAAGATATTATCATGGAAGATTGTTTCGGCCAAGCCTATTTATGCACCTGAGAAGCTGACTCCTGCTCAGTATCTACACGCCATCTCAGCAAGGAAGAACAGTCAATTCAGGAGCTAAACAGAGGGTTATTCGCATCATAGAAAGGCAGAAAGACCCAATGGAGACTCCAAGATTCAGGATTAGTAAGAAAATTCCCCAGGGACCACCATCTCCTCCTGCACATGTAATGCACTCTCCTCCTGGAAGATGACGGCAAAAGAACAGCCCGTGTGGAAGATCCCACCATGTATATCCAAATGGAAGAACAATTCTACTGGATAAATGGCTGGCTGCTGCTGGAAGAGGACTTCAAACTGTCCACAGAAAGGAGAATTTTGACAAACTGGATGAAGCACTATCCATTGCTGAACAGAAGGCTCGTGAAGAGGAGGAACTGCGAGCCCAATTGGAGAAAAAGATGACTCAAGAAGTAAAGGAGAAACATGAAGAGAAACTTAGAGAAATGGCCCAGAAAGCCAGAGAAAAAGGAGAGCTGGGATCAAAACTCATGTGGAAAAAGGGGATGGAGAGGCCCGTGAAAGAGATGAAATCCATCAAGACAAGCGAAAAGAGAGGCAGCATGACCGGAATCTTTCCAGGGCAGCTCCCGAGAAGAGGTCAGAAGGACAGAGAAATGAAAGTCAAGATATCAGTGAAGGCATTGCTCTTGCTGTACTTGAACTTCCAATGAAGTTCAGTATGACCACAGGCTCTTCAACCAATCCCAGGGTATGGATAGTGGGTTTGCAGGTGGAGAAGATGAAATTTACAATGTTTATGATCAGACCTGGAAAGATGGCAAAGATATGGGCCAGAGTATCTACAGCCCCAGTAAAAATCTGGTGAAGGACATGTATGGTGATGACCTCAAAACCAGGATAAAGAGCAACAGATTTGTTCCTGATGAGGTTTTTCTTGTTCAGACCACAGACAGAAAGGCCGAGAAGGACCAGTTCAGTTTGAGGAAGATCCTTTTGGCCTGGACAAGTTTTTAGAAGAAGCCAAATACAACCATGGCTCTAAAAGGCACTCTGGCAGCAGTCACCCCAAGGAACACAAGCATGAAGGCAAGAAGAGGAAGGATTAGAGGGGCCTCTTAAAACTAAATCTGACATGTACGGCAGAGGACTTCCTGGTCTGGCGTCAGTGAGAGAAGATGTACCTAACCCTCAAGACACTTGAGACACCAGGGAGTTGGAACATCCTCTTGAAGCAGGAGGAAGAAGAATGGAATGGGGAACTGTGGGAGGGGGGACCTGAAGGGAAATAAAAACTGGACTATAAAAAAAGACTAAAACTAATAGTAATAATAATAATGTTCTCAAAGCTCTCTATACAGGTAACATTTTCCCAGCTACATCTAAGGTAGTTTTTATTCACAGAAGTCACATTTTCAAAACTTTTAATCTTATTTTCAAACATATTTACACTTACAACTCAATTTAGACTAAGCATCTCTCCACAGACACTGCTGTGTGCTTCCTAAGGACCAGCATAGCCTTGTAGAACTCTGTCCATAATTCCATAGAACATGCTTTGGTCAGGGTCTAAGTTCAAATGGCAGTAAAACTGGAGATGAGTGTACAATTAATTCTACTGTCCCATCACCAAAAGAGAAGCAGAGTAGGATATTGAGAAGAAAAGGGAAGGGGAGGGGAAGAGAGGGAAGGGGAAGGGAAAGGAGGGGAGGGGAGGGGAGGGGAGGGAAGGAGAGAGGAGGAAAGGGAAAGGAAGGGAAGGGAAGAGGGGAGAGGAATAGATCTAGGCCAGGAGAAGCAGAAGAAGTTCAAGTTTTCTTTAGAAATCAAATAGACTTATGGCTATGTAGCAGAGACCCAAGGACTGGTAAATAGTGCAGTGGAAGTATATGGACCCAAGTTCAGATCCTCAGATTCCATAGGAAAACTGAGCATTCACCAGCCTGCAACTCCAGCCCTGGGGACAGAGATAAAGGGACAGAGAAAGATAGAGCCCAGGGCTCACTGGCTAGCCAAACTGGCTGAGATAGAGAACCCAGACCACACAATGAAACACCCTCATCCCAAAATGAGCTTATGAGTCACTACGGAATATATCTGATACATCCCTGGATTCCACATGAAAATACACAGGCATATGCACATGCACACATACACACATGTGCACCTTTGTGCATATAGACATACATACTTATACCCACAGTCACAATTTTAGAAAAAGAAGGAAAAAGAAAGGAAGGAGGGAAGGAAGGAGGGAAGGAAGAAAGGAAGGAAGATAGCAGCTCATGAATTATGGTCCAAAGCTAGTAGTGACCTACTTGGGAGTCCATAGAATCATGAACCGTCAACTTCAATGAGCTAGAGCACAATTCGTGCTTGAAATTTTAAAATACAGCTTAGACAATATAGTACATTGATTCTATTTAAAGCACACTATTCAGGTTTCAAGAATTACATTGTGTATATGCCACATTAGCATCTGAGAGCTTTGGTCAAAGATAGTTCTTTTCTGAGGAAGAGGGTTGCCTGTCTTGGACAATCTTTCTTGAAAAGAATAATCAAGAAAAATAAAAATAAATGTTTCTAATATGTATTTAAACAAAGTTATCAACATATATTTTAAAGGATAATCGTTGAGTAGGTTCTATAAGCATGAGAAAATGAGCAAAACTGGACCTTATTGACATTCTTTTTTCCAATGTTGGAATCCAGCCTTTTCTACAGTTGTTTTTTTTTTTTTCATCATGAGATCCATGATTTCCTACTTTCTTGTTTGTTTTTCAGATATGATTCCAGAGCACACCATAGAATTAACCAGAGCATGGTTCATTCATTTTCATAGGGACCAATGAGAGGCTCCTTGGATAATTCAGACCTATGCATAAATACCAACCTTAGAGCTAAGGATTCAGTCACCCTGAGGTTAATTACTAAGTAGTCAATTTCCAGCTCTTGTCCTTCCTGAGAATTTAATGTATTAGTAGGAATACGTTGGAATTAGTAGGAATACATTGCTTTTTTTTTCCAGAAGCAATGCTTCAGACTCATTATCAATGGTGTATGCACCTGGATGGTTCATTTTCATCCCTTTTCTCTCTATAATGGGCTCCTCCTATAGCTGGTTAGTCCAGTTTCTGATCAAGAATGCAGCCACATCAAGAATTCATACAGTATCAGCTCCACAATTCTGTCTTCATTAGCATTATTCTTTGTACAACTGAGCTAAAGGGATGCTTGCTAAACTAGGGGATGCTATGAGAGGGGGGCTGTGTGGATTGAGAGCTCAGCTATACCCAAGGAGTTCAGCTTCCATTTACCACTGTGAGGCAGCGGGCAAGTTCCTTGTCTCCTGTGTATCTCATTATCCATTTATCAACACAGAATATTTGCCAAGGCCTTCCTGTACTAGGGCTGTGCTAGACAGCCTCAGATGAAAGACTGGCAAACAGATCAAAGATGCTGTGGATAGACACAATAAAAATTCATGTAGATAGAAGACAGCGTTCCACAGGCTCCATTTCTAAGAAACCAGAAAGGGAGGGGGAAAAGAGGGCAGGAAACTCACCCCGACATAAGGAATGTTTAGCAAACACTTTCTAGAGCCAATGATGTAAGCACTACTGAAGGTGATTAAAAAGGTAGAGAGATATACAAAGATAAATAATGCTGGGCTCTGCTCTCCACTACCAGCTGGGGAAATGGTCATAGAAATAAGTAAAGGCAGACTGAAGCCGTCCTTGCCGAACTGTTACTATTTATTCATTCTAACAGGGGATTACAGATGTAGCAGGTGGGCCAAGCTGTGAAAAAGTCAGAAAGATTTACCAAAGAGGACATGAACTATGCATGCCAAGTCACCTCCTCCCCCCCTTTTTCTTCTGTGCGACACTATGTGGCAGGTACTATGATGTGTGTAAGAAGGTGGACTCTACCCTTCTCCTATACCTTGTGACCTAGTGATGACTACAAATGCATACTAGAGATATGGGTGCCTTTTTTCCTTCCCCTGTCAGCTGTAAGTTCCTCTCCTTGTATCCTTGTGGCCTACAAGAAGTGAAAAATAAAGGCTCCTTAGGAAGGGTGTAAAGTCTAGGGAAACGTACTCTATAGGGATACCGGTGCAGATCCACCTTCCTCAGCCCAATTTACTGCAGTAAACAAAGGCTAGCAATGTGATAATGGCCGGCATGAGTGCCTTGGCTTCCTCTTCTCAGAATAGAACATAAATGAGATAGAAGAGAGAATGAAAGAAAGACCCAGAGAGTGGATCCTGCGGGACATTAGTAGCCTTAAGAGACAATAACCTGCTTCTCTGGGCATAATTCTAGAATTTGTGGTCTGGTCATTAACAATAAAGTGACTAAAGTGATGAAGACAGTAACATTCACAGTGACAAAACTGGTGTCAGCTTTTTGTCTAAACCTCTGGAAATGAATACCAAGATGCTTTTAAAAATCTTTAAATAGTTAAAGTTATTTTTGTTGTTGTTGGATTTTTTATGAGTGAATCAAGATAGGCCAAGTGTTTGCTATGAACTGAATCATGTCTTAAAGCTCTAGTCTCCAAAGTGATGGTGTTGAGAAATAGCTTCTAGGATTCTGGTTCAGATGTCTGGGTTCAGATAAGCATGCACAGGCTGGGTTTGGTGCTCTTAGATGAGGCATCATGTGAGGGCAGAGTGAAAAGGTGGCCTCCTGTTAGGAGCCTCCAGGAGCGAAGGAAATTAAAAAAGCTTTTGTCTAAGCCTCTCGGCCAATCTTTGTTATAACAGTTGTATTGATCAGTGTAGTCATACTGCTATGACAAACAGCCCCTCAGATCTTAAAGGCTTCATGTTACAAAGGGATAGGTACCACTTTGTGCAAAGTCACTGCAGTTCCAGGCAATTCTACAGAGCAACCTCCTGCCACAAGAAGTCTCTGGAACCCAAGGGGGCTGTCCTGATGGTTACCATCTCAGCATGTGGCAGGGATGTGGGTAGGGACTGAAAGGTTCAGTCAGCTGTCAAGGCAGCTTCCAAAGAGAGGTTGCTCTGGGATAGACTTTTAATCTAAGTGTTCAGAAGGTCAAATAGAGCTCAATATAGGTAAAAGGATAACACATCCCACTGACTTCCTGTGAGAAGTAAGTGTGTTGTGTGTGTGTGTGTGTGTGTATGTTATTCCATGTGTATGGACAGAATGTATTGTAAAAATACCTTTTCCTCTCCAGATGAAATTGTCATCTCTGAGGCTTACTCACCCTTCCTAGTTCTTTCTGAACTCTGGCTGGCTGGTTCAACTCAGCTGTTCTGGCTCAAACTCCTCTCCAGGCTGATTGATTCAACCTGACTTCTCTCAGCTTCTGACTGAATTCCTCTGCTTGGCCTCAAACTAACTTTGGCAGTCTGTTCTAATCTTCTGGTTCCTTCTTATTCTCTGGTTCATTCTGTCTTCACCGGTGTCTAGCCTGTTCTACTACCTGTCTCTGTAAAAACCGCCCAGGTAAAAACTGCCTCTGAACTCCACAAATTGAACGGCCACCAACCAAACTGCATCCTAACACTAAACTCCACTTCACTGCCTCCCCACTGACTCTTAGGTGCTAGGAATAAGGGCATATACCACTGTTCCTGGAACTAAGCTTTCCTGTGACTGTAACTTGCTTTATAGCAGGCTGACCTTGAACTCAGAAATCTGTTTGTCTCTATCTCCTGGGATTAAAGGTGTGTCTGTATTCCAGCTAGAGTATCATTTTGCTGAATTAAGTTTCCTCTACAATGTATGTGTGTGCACAGGTGAGTACTCATGTGTGTAAAGGTCAAAGTTTTATATCTTTGGTATCTTCCTAGATTGTTCTCCACTTTATGTATTGAGGCAACATCTTTGGATAAACCCAGAGCTCACTGTTCCGGCTAGCTGGACTAGCTGATTGCTCTGTGAATTTCCTGTCTCTGCCTCTAGGTTGGGTTATAGGCAGTTGGCTGTGCCCACCAGGATTTACACGAGGTCTTAGAATCCGAACTCTGATCCTCATACTTGCAGGACTTACCCACTAAGCCATCTCCCCAACCTCAGAATCTCAATCTTTCTCTCATCCATCCATCTGCCACATACTCATGAGGGTAAAGAAATAACAAAACCACAGTCAGACACATATTTCTCTTTCCTTCCTCTTTTAGTGACCAAGTGGTTATGTGGAGCTTCTTTTTAAGATTTATGTTGTCTATATAATCAATAATTGTTCCACTTCTGCAAATCGGATTACAAAATAATTATAAACGCCAAATGTGATTCAAATTGCCTCTTACAGTTTGAGGCAGACAGGAAGATGGTGTTAATTTGCTGCACAATTGCTCCGTGCATTTCTGGGGCCATTAAAATAAATGTTACATCACAACAGCACACAGCATCCTGAACATAGGAATTCATGGCCCTGAAAGTTCCAAATGCTGTCATTTTCTGTGAACCTCTCTAATCATGGGAAGCAAGGGAGTTGTGTTAATGAAGTTTGGACTGACAAACAAAGCATGTGAGTCAGAGTGTGTGTTCCTGAGTTCCCATTAGTATGAGGTAATCAAGTCTCTGCTCTTGAAACGAAATTAAAAATCTAAAAAGAATGTTCCCTTTTTTCATTTCCTCTGGGTCTATGATGTTTAGAATCAAATTTCTAGGTTTAATGATGAATGACCCTAATTAGAAATAGAAAATTCATATTAGAATTTCTGTTCTCCTTTCTCTTAACTCCAATACCTCTTTCCCGAAGAAATGATGAGGCAGAAGTAAGCAGGATGGAGCTAAAACTTGGGTGGGTTCAAGACTTCAAGCCTGTCGAGATTCCAAAATATATCAGGTACAGATTTTTCCATTTTTTTAACAAGGACTGAAGAAGCTCATCTGCACAGATCACATGACCTATCACCTAAGTCAATATGTTTGCCCCTGTTGTCCATGTTTATGGTCAGTCAAAGTTATAGTAAAGGATTCTCTTTCCAATACTGGTTTCAAAACATATTGGAATGATAAAGTACCTTTCCGGTATTGAATTAATGTCGCTGAAAATCCCTACATCTCCCGGGTACACAATTAGAACTCAAAGGGCATGGCGAGCTGCTGTAGAAATTCACTGGTGAGACTGGGTACAGGCTGAGAGGCAGGCACACTGGTTTCTTTCTCATTGCTGTCACAACACATCTGACAAGTGCAAGCTAAGTAAGGAAGGGTTTGTCTTGACTTGAAATTCACAAGGGTAGAATACTTTATGGTGGGGAAGGTCTGGAAGAGTTCACAGTCACAGCAGTGTGGTTAAGATTTCTCACATCTGGTCAGAACAGGAAAGAGAGAAGAGGGTGATGCCACCCTGCTTCTCCTTTTTAATGCAGCCTGTGGCTCTCCCTGCCCTTGGGGATGGTTGGCCGACAAGCTCCACAAGGGCAATGGGAACAGAGAAGACTAAAGGGGGATTCGGAAGCCCTGTGAGTACAGATGGTGAATGATCACATCTGGACCAGCTGTGGGGAGTGAGATCAACTTTCCTTGGAGTGATTCAAGGCTTGTGTAATTTGGGGGGATGGGATAGGAACATCCAGGATGGGCAAAGGTCACTGGCTGAAGGTTTATGGTACCAAAGGCAACATTAATATGGAGAAGCACTTCAGGAATCTCAGGTGCTAACTGCACAGGTTCTTTTCAGGAGAATAAAAGTTGATCCGGTGATATTTCTCAAGTAGAGGGTTTTGAATTCCCCAGATAAGGTCAGAGAAGGAGACACCCTGCTAATGAAGGGGGTGCTTCATATTGTGCCAAGCCCCAGAAGGCTATCTGGTCAATGGTGGACTTTGACCTTAATTAGCAGAGTTTTCCCACACAGCCTGGAGACCCAGCCCATAGGATATGACCATCCACATTCAAGGTAGCTCTCTGAGCCTCAGTCTAACATTTCAGGAAACATACTTAGAGATAAACCCAGAGGTGGGCACCTAGTTACAGCAAGTAGTATGAGCTTTTTGGAAGGAATATGGGTGTTACAGTGGTACCTATGTGATATTTTTTCCCAAGTCACATGCATTCAATTATCAATAGTAGTTATTATTATCAATAGTAATTATTATTAATAATAGTGTGACCATGGGCTCTTTGCCAGGAACACGCTCTGTGGAACTAATTATCTTAAAATTAACTGTGGAAATAGATGGCTGCTTTTACAAAACTCCAAGCTGCCAATGGCTTACTTTGTTCTGAAACCCACATGGCAATGGCCGCCTGTAGAATTTGGGATCCAGAGGAAGGAAATCATCTGTTTTAAAAGACTGGGGAGTGAGTGTGATCAAAGTTCATGATGTAAAATTCCCAAGTAATCAATGATAACATTATGTAAAAAAAAGAAGGAAGAGAAGGGGGAGGAGGAGGGATGTAAAGTGAATAAGTTAAAAAAAATTAAATTTAAAAAAAGAACTAATACCATGTGACTAATAGATTAAAACAAACAAACAAAAGTATTGGAATCTATTAACACAGCTGACCACAACTTCCACCAATCCATACACTAAGACTGTCATCAGATAGCATCTTGGACCTACAGAAAGATGCTCCCCACCCCCAATCACAGTGTAATTGCCTCACTGTATACTCACCCATTTTTTTCTTTCCACATATTTATTTATTCATTTTACATCTGGATCACTGCTCACCTCTCAGTCCCCCATCCTATGGTCCTTCTTCAAATCTCCCTTCCTCACTTCTCCTCTGAGAGGATGAGAGTCCCCTGGGCATTCCCAAGGTATTCCCAAGGTATACCAGGGTATGCCATTCCCTGGTATACCAAGTCTCTGTAGAGTTAGTGCATCCTCTCTCACTGAGGCCAGACAAGGTAGCCCAGTTAGGGGAATGGGTTACACAGACAGCCAACATATTCAGGGAGAGCCTCCACTCCAGTTATAGGGGCACCCACATGAAGAACAAGCTGCACGTGTGCTACATATGTGCAGGGGGCCTAGGTCTAGCCCATACTTGTGCTTACCATACCACAAGGACACATGCTCCACTGTGTTCACAACGGTTTTACTCATAATACCCAGAAACTGGAAACAACCCAGATGTCCCTCAACAAAAAGAATGGATACAGAAAATGTGGTTTATTTACACAATAGAATGCTATTCAGCTGTTAAAACCAAGGACATCCTGAATTTTGGGGACAAATAGATGGAACTAGAAAATATCATCCTGAGTGAGACAGGATCTAGAATAACTGTCCTCTGAGAGACTCCACCTAGAAGTCGATGGAAACCAATGCTGAGGCCTACAGCCAAACAACAGGCAGAGCTGCTGGAGTCTTGTGGAAGAGTTTGTAGAAGGATTGGAGGTAAATGAAGGGGATAGTGACACCATAAGAAGACCAACAGAATCAACTAACCTGGACCCTTGGAGGCTTTTTTTTTTCCTCTGTAAAACTATAAAACTTCATAAAACTGCTCTCATGTTGGAACACGGAATTCGGGGCAACCTAAGTCTGTGTGTCCCAGGCCACAGTCATTCAAAATGGTTCCAGAATAAATTATCTCTTACTCCCTTTAAGTTGAAAACAATGAACTGAAATACACTTTATAGAAATGAACTAGTGACACAACACATTGGATTTGTCTGTGATGGCAATGTAAACGGAAGTCTGGAGATGCCCAGGTCAGCTATGGGAGCACAAAGTGTGACTCTGTGGATGTAAAGCTCCTGCAGAGAGCCCAGAGGTCGTGCTCCCAAAGACCGGAACTTCAGCTTTTTAGCCGTAGATAACTGCTGTCCTGGATACATTATTTTATAAAATGTAGAACTGAGAGTCAGAGAAAAACAAGATTCTCATGGAAGGAGAATAGTAATCAGTCCATAGCTGTGGATGTCACACACGGGCTTCTTTAAAAAAAAAAAAAAGGAAAGAGACAGAAAAGTCAGAAGGCAGATTCTTCCTCAGTGCCTCGGGTTCCTCCCCTTCCCCCACTTGTACGAGAGGCTAGAAAAGAACTCAGGCTGTCAATGCCCTCCCATCAGCATCTTAAGCAACAAGCTTCAGACGTTGATTAAAAATAAACTGCTATGCACAAGCCAGAGTTGTTAACACATTTCGGAAGCTGAGGGAAAGCTTTCCCCTATTTGCATATGTTGATGACAGCAACCAGAGTAAGCCCTTTGTGCGATGCTCCAGGGACCTGAGAAACCCAAGGGGGCCCGAAGGAAGGAGAGCAAAATCCGGCTAAGTGACAGGCGGAAGGGTTACTGTGCAGCTATCTCTTTCCCTTCATATGACCCCTCCACACCCTACAGATACTCAGACACACATGTGCATATATACCCACTTCTTCAGTCTCTTCAGCCTCACCATCTGATGAGGATTCTTAATATAATTCGGCCTCTACATTCCTTCTGTGACATTTGAAATTCCTAAATTCCAACTCCATTCCCTCAGTACTGGTAACTGAGCCTCACCTATGCTGGCCAAGTGCTCTAGCAACTGAGTGAGACCACAAGAAGACCAACAGAATCAACTAACCTGGACCCTTGGAGGCTTCCAGAGACTGAACCACCAATGTTTTTTAAACTTGCCTTGATTCATAACCTTTTTTTTTCTCTGTAAAACTATAAAATTTTAGTGGTATAACCTAGCAATCAATAGATTTTAATAAAATTATACTATCTATACAACCAAAATGTATATTTAAAAATATATCATATGACCAGCACCCAACACAAATATTTTTCTCCAGTATGGCCAGCTTCTGCTTAGATTAACATAGATTAATTTTGCTAGATAATGTGCCTCCCATAAATTAATTTCTATGCCATTCTGTGTCTGACATCTTTCATGGTCAAGCTTATGATCTTCTTTGTTTCAGGTAGTTATTGATTATGTATTTCCATTGCTGGGTTTGTTGTGTGACTATAAAAGTACATGTATTCATTCAAGTAATAGTGGACATTAGGCCAATTGTGATTTTTTTTGTCTCTTACGCATGGTGCCTCTGTGACTTTTCTTAAATATTTTGGAAGAAACATGTACTTCTTCTGGCATATGCCTGAGGAGGATGACCCTGTGGGTCTTTGTGGAGGCCCAAAGCCTAAGTCGAGGCCATTGGATTTCCAATACGACTTTACAGCCTTACACCAAAGAGAACCACAGTTACTCTGCATGCCACCCATTGGCTTCTTCCATCTCAGTCATTCCCATGGCTACAGTCTAGTCAAGGGTTTGTTTATTTTTTTTCTATTAAATTGACCACTGAGTTGATTCTTTTATTCCTTATTAATTTGTAATAATTCATTTATCATTTTAAAAATTGTATATATGGGGGGATTACACAAGTGTAGCAGGTGCTTTTGTGTATGTGGGGGCCATATGGCAGACAGAGGCAGACATCAAGAGTCTATGTGAGGACAGAGGCAGACAAGTGTCTATGTGCAGCTATGTGAGGACAAAGGCAGACATCAAGTGTCTGTGTGAGGCTGTGTGGGGACAGAGGCAGACATCAAGTGTCTATGTGAGGACAGAGGCAGACAAGTGTCTATGTGCAGTTATGTGAAGACAGAGGCAGATATCAAGTGTCTATGTGAGGCTATGTAGGGGACAGAAGCAGACATCAAGTGTCTTCCTCTATCAATTCTCCAGCTCATTTCACTTTCGTGTTTATTTGTTTATCTGTTTATTATGGGAGGGGTCAGAGGGCAACTGGAAAGAGTCAGTTCTCTCCTGCCATGTGAGTCCTGGAGATGAAACTCAGATCATGAGTCTTGGTGGTGAGTGGCAAGTGCCTTTACCCACTGAGTCACCTCCCCTGCTCCTCTTCATTTTGCCTTTGAGACAGAGTCTTGCGTGGAACTGGGAGCTTACCGGTTTGGTAGACTGGCCATCCAATGAGCTCCAGGGATTTGCCTATCTCTTCTTCCTTGCCTCCCCAGCACTGGAGATACAGATGCTTACTGCCACCTCTGGCTTTTGCTTAGAAAATAAAACTCACAGCATTTAGGATCAAACTGGCTGGGCTAAAGGGTTTGGGAAAAAAATGATTTATACTCGCAGACATCATCACCATAATTATCATTATGGCAGCAATTATAAAATGAATTTAAATATTATTATATACCACTAAAGAAATTTAAAATTTCCCCAAATCAAATTATGAAGCATGATGTCATGTGTAAGAAGGACTCAATTCCAGAAGGATGGGAAATGGTTAAAGATCCTGCATCCTGGAATTGATGGGAAATGGTACATTTTTGCATCTAACCTTCAAAGACATAGGCTGAGGAGCCTAGGTGCTCTTCACTCATGGCTCCTGTGTTAAATGCATGTGCTTCTTTGTCTGAACTCTGTTACCCTCCTGCTTTGAGGCCTGCCTCTCATAGCCACACCTCTCTGCCCATCTCCTGCTTTTAGCCACGCCTCCAACCTGGTTCCAGTTACATTCGGAAGCTCCACTTCCGCAGAGAAAAAAGGAAGTCGCTGATTGGACTGACGCGCTGACGTACTTGGGGGTGTGGTTTTGCCTGACTTATTCTACCTGTTGGTGGGAACAAAGTATTCATTAAAGGTTCAAGATGGCTGAGTAGAGGCTCCTGTCTAATGTTTTAAGGTACCCTCCTCGTGGGTAGGTATAATGTTGGCCATCCTATCTCATCCTACCTCCTCCTATCTCCTCCTATCTATTTCTAACTTCATATTCCAGGTAACCTACTGTTTTAACGTTGCTGCTGGACAGCGACAGAACTCTGTATGAACTTTTTTTTTATTGTGTCACTTTCCTGGAGATCTGACAATCGGCATACCTGTCACATACTGATACTTGATCATGGTGTTTCCCTTCACATATCAGCCACAGCCGTGGTTGTCTGCCATTGCTGCTGCTGGCCAAGTCAACATTCAAGGAGCCCTGACAACTGATTTAAAGAAGCCTAACATATCAGAGCAGTAGGGTTTTCCAGAAGCAGTGACTTGTAGGATGGGAGCTGGAGAGCATCAACACCCATCATGCACTAGAGGGTGCCAAAGTCCTGAGCAACTGAGTCTATCCAGGAAGAACTTGTCTTCACCTTGAAGCCTCAAGAAAGAGAAGCACCATCAAAAAGTTCCAACCCTTAGAGATGAGCTGGAACAGGACCATCAGCACTTTTGATATCAGAGGGATGATTCCAGAACATTGAACAGGTGAAGGCCTTTGCTGGTGTTAGAGGTTTTCAATGGTAGGCTCACTGATTTTATTTTGATGACTATACTAACAACTACCTATTTGTATAGTGTTTTGTAGTTCTACCTGCAGATGTGAACATTTTACGGACATGAGCATATTAAATCCTCCTAAAGGGTTATTTACAGTTTGTAAATAAGAACCTAGGAGGAGATAGGAAATTTGTTAATGACTGTAAAGCTAGTAGGTAGCAGGGCAAGCTCAAATCTAAGAGTCTGCCTCCATCACAGGTCAATCCTACATGGATTCATTCATTCATTGCCATGTTTCTTCTCAGAAGGAAACAGTGCTCCCCAGGCGAACAACTGTAATGCTTAACATGGCTTACTAACAAATTCTCCATGCTCCCTTGAATCTGGCCCCACCTCTCACAGTAACTCCAGATGCTTGCAAAAGCATGACCATTTCACCCCAATTTTGTTCATATTATGGAGTTTTGACGAAATATATCCCCCTCAGCAAATGGCTTATGCATGCCAGGGTTCCAAAACCACAGTTGACAAACATGTCTCTCGGATTTCTCATCCCTTAAGGCTCGTGTCTCTAAGTCCCATTCCTAAGCCATGGGGGAAAGAACTGGAGGAAACCTGGAGGGTGAGGTTCAGTGGCCTGTGTAATGAACCTCACAAAATTCCAGCCCTGCTGACGTGGCATATTAGAAAAACAACTGGGTTTTAAAAGAACCAAACTGCAGAAGACTCCGGGATTGTTTTTATAGAATGAACAAATAAAAACAAAACAAAACAAAAATAACAACAACAACAAAACCCAGCACATACATTTAAGGTTTCCTTCTGTCTTCCTCTATTATTGGAAAATCCTTAAATATATTCAGTACTAATGAGGTCTGGGTTATTTTTAATTTGCCTCTCTTTCTGGATCCTACAGCAACCTCTTTTCAAACATCACTCCATGTTTCCTCATTTTGTGGAGACAGAGAACCTAAGTTGCCTATGACGGCTAGTATTGATTGACAGCTTGACAAGACTGAGCGTCCTCTGGAAGACAAACTTTGGCACCCACGTATGAGGAACTTTGTAGACTGGGTTAATTAAGGTGTGAAGATCTACTGTAAATATGGATGCTAAGGTGGGCTCAGCCAAGGGACCTGAGATCCTAGACTATGTAAAAAGAAGAAAGGTGGAGACATCATCTTGCTCTGCTTCCTGACTGTGGACACACTGTGTTCCTTCTGCCACGACCTCCCCCTCCCTGCTACAATAATGGACTGTAGTTACCGACTGTGGTCCAAAAGAAACCCTTCCATGTTGAACTTACTCTTGCTGGGTATTTTGTAACAGCAATAAGGAAAGTAACGGATACAATACACTTTCTTTAAAAAGCCACAGGCACATTAGATTATGGAAAATCAAACCATATTTTTAGGGCACTTGCAAAGAAACATTCTGTTATAAGGAACTTTGTGGTTATAAAGTGAGGGAGACTTCTCTGTTCTTATCTCTAAGTTCCAATCTATACATACCAGGATTTTCTTAAGATGTTCAGGCCAAGAAGACTCCTTGTAGACATGTTAACTCTAGAAAAAAAGCCAGCTTCTTCTGAGACAGGAGTACAACACAATGCCAAAGCACGAGACAAGCTAGATCTGGGTGATGTGGTGGGGCTGGATGGCTTGCATTCCAACCCTAGATTCTCTGCTTGTTTAAAAACTCTCATTTACTTGCCTTCTATAGAGTAAATAGCATCTATAATACTTCTATGGGAGTACAATAGCATAGAGTGTTAACTATAGAGTAGTTCACATAACTATAGAGTAAATAGCATCTATACTACTTCTGCATCTACCCTCCAGAGTGGTTGCTCGGGACTGAGCAAATTTACATAGGTAAAGCATTTTTTTATTAGATATTTTCTTTATTTACATGTCATATGATTTCTCCTTTCCCAGTTTTCCCTCCAAAAAACAAACAAACAAACAAAAACAACAAGAACAAACCCCTGTTGCCTCGCCCCTCCCCATGCTTGCCACCCCATCCTCTCCCACTTATTGGCCCTGGCATTCCCCTACACTGGGGCACAGATAGGTAAAGCATTTTTAACAATGCTAACTCCAGCCGGGCGGTGGTGGAGTACACCTTTAATCCCAGCACTTGGGAGGCAGAGGCAGGCAGATTTCTGAGTTTAAGGCCAGCCTGGTCTACAGAGAGTTCCAGGACAACCAAGGCTACACAGAGAAACCTTGTCTCAAAAAACAAAAACAAAAAACAAAAACAACAACAAAAAATGCTACGCACACTCGTCTACTCCAGTCACATCCAAAATATCAGGGATAAAATCCTGATTAAAGGATAAGAGGCAATAAGGATCCAAAAGGATTCTGTGCCTCCTGGATTTCAGACAGTCGCTGGTATCCCCTAACTCAGACGTCTTTCCAATCATCAACACGGCCTCATAATTAGGCATAAAGGTACCTCAAGAAATGATTTGTAAATGGTTAAGATTGGGCATTGTCTCCTGGCTGACACAATGTTTCCAACTATCCTAGTTTATTTAGAGAGTAATCGAAGGACTTCCACTTAAGAACATTAGCTAGAAGTGTTAGGTCAGGTCGGAACTCCCCACTGCCTGCCCCCAGCTAGAACCAGAGAACTAGCAGGAAATGCTAGGTTGAAATCTCCTGGTCATTGCCTCCAGCAGAACCAGAGAATTAGCCTAGGAATATCAAAATACCTCAACAGGGAGGGCTCCACTCCTCTTCCTCCTGCTTCACACCTAGCTACCAGACTCTACTGACCTTGATGTGCGGTCCTCTGCCTAATTGACTCTTGACATCAGTCCTGCTTGCTGTATGCTACTTAAGCCTGCTTTTCACTAGCACAAGGACTGGGAGAGGAAGAAGGACTTGGACTAGGACAAGGAGAAGGACTAGCACTTGGACTCACAGAAGGACTAGCACTTGGACTCGCAGAAGGACTAGCACTAGAACTTAGATGGGCTAGGATTCAGAATCATGTAATCCGCATTCCCCCGGGGCCCAGAGCGCTTGGGCCCGGGGGATGCAGTACCAGTCCAGAGGAGATAGCTGCTGCTTTAGACCCAGCATGTTTCAGATAGCCTCAGATGTACCTCAACTATTGAGCTGCCAGATTTACCATCTCTCTTTTGCAATGACTGTAAAAGTCTGATGCCATTTCTAAGAAATACATTTAGATCTTATACTTCATGTGTCATCTCTGCCATCATTTCATCGCCTATGCCTTGTCGATCTGACTAGGACCCCCGTTTCTCCTGCGGGTTGAGGGAGGCCTAGATCGGCCGGCCCGTGGCAAAAAAACCAATGCTAACTCCAAATATTAAAAAGTTATATATATGTATATGTATATATATGTGTGTGTGTGAGAGAGAGAGAGAGAGAGAGAGAGCATGTGTGTGTGTACTCACACACATGTATAATGCACATGCATGTTACTAGTCACATTTATACTGACAGCCACAATTTTCATTTCAAAGTTTTCTAGAAAAAAAAAAAAAGAAAGAGAGAGAGAGAGATGGACACTACCTCAAGGTTGCTGCCCTTAGAAGGTACAAACGGAATCTGAAATAAAAAGGGAGCGGCTTTCTCAGGATGCCTGTGCACAGCCTCATTCCCAGGCATCCTGCTGTGGCTCTGAACTCAGGTGGAGGACTGGCGAAGCAAAGCTGCAGAATGGAGTTCAGTGGCAAGGTCAGCTTTCACTTGTCACCTGAGTCTTAAGGCCATTCCAGGAATGCTCAGAAAAGAAGTCCTACTGTGTGCCTGCTGGTTTGGCAACCAGGTCACCCCTCAAAACTCAATCCTCTGACCCACAAACCCTCCCACACCCACACCCACACCCATCCCCACACACACAACTCCTGTGGTCTAAATTGGTGGCCAGTGATTGCATAAACTGAGGATAGCAATTCAGTTGTAACCAGGATCTTTCCTGTTGCTCAAAAAAACTGATAACCAGACCTCAAGACTGTAGGCAGAAAGGGTACATTGCAAACATGGTCTCCAGTAGTGGCAGACATCTAGTCTAATTCCAACAGAGCCAACCTTAACTTGTAAATGCCAACCATTGAGCACCTGCCTTTAGCCAGTTTAAAACCTGGAGGACTGTAGACAGAGAGATTGTGGAAATCACTGACGTTAGCTTGTAAGCTACCTCTAAACTGAGAAAGCCCCCAAGGATATCAATAGTTGAACTGTTGCCACCCATGAGGATTGAAACATTCTCAACTTTAGATTGGATAGCACCCAGAGAGGAGATTTATTTTGCCTCTGAGACTAAAGCTGGCACAGAGGTAGGGCGAGGTCAAGGTGGAGGCCCACACAACCACCATCAGTGACAGCAGGCATGAAGATGGTTTAATAAACGTTTGATGGTTTTGTTCATTTATAGAATGTATTTTAGTCATTTCACCCTAACCCCTTTCTCCTTCCTCTTCCACTGAAACTCTTCTTCTCAGGAAGTCCTTTCATTTTCCTGCCAATATGTTCTACTGTCTCACATCCATTCAGGCTTCTCTCCTCACCCCATCACTCTTTTTTTCTGGCATTTAGCACTGCTCATAATTAAATACGCTACTCTAAAGCTTCATATTAGGGATATGCATATAAGGAGAACATATGGCATTCTTACGTCTACATCTAAATTACTTCACTCAGTATACTATTTCCCAGATCCATCCATTTTCCTGCAAATTTCACAACTGTATCCTTCTCTACCACGGAATAAAATTCCATTGTGGCTATGTACCACATTTTCCTTATCCACTGAGCCACTGATGGTTGGCTTCATTTCTTTGCTATTGTGACTAGCGAGTGAATAGCATGTGATAGCCACATGAACACACTAGTACAGGTCCCTGTTTGGTAGAGCATAGGTTTTTCTGAGTATATGCTCAGGAATTATATAGCTGACTTGTATGGCAGCTCTATTTTTAGCTGTCTGAGGAATTTCCACATTGATTTCCACTCCCACTAGGGGTGAGTATGAGTGAGCCTTTCCTACACATGCCTGCTAGCATTCTCTTTTTTGTTAACAGCCATTCTCACTCGAGTAAGATGAAATATCAAAGTAATTTCATTTTGCAATTACCCAATGGCTATATATTTTAAACTCTTTTAAAGTGCTTATTAGTCATTTGTTTAAGAACTCTCCATTCGGTTCTGCGGTTCATTTTAGTGAAGCTGTTTGCTTCTTGACATTTAGTTTTTAAAGTTCTTTATATATTCTAAATGCTAATTGTTTGCCAGAAGTACAGCGAGCAAAGATGATCTCCCATTCTCTGTGCTGTTCCTTCACTTGCTTAACAGACTTTTACTTTCATAGGCTCTCCTTTGATTGTCCTTACTTCCCTAGTGACTGGCATCCTGTTCAGACAGTCTATATTCTATCCTAGGCTATGTCTATATTCTTAAGTGTACTCTTCTTTTACCTGATAGCAGTTTGGGATGTTCTGTTCTAACACGGAGGTCTTTGATCCATTTGGAATTGATTATTGTGCAGAGTGAGAAATGAGAATCAAGTTTCATTCTTCTCAAGTGTATACATTTAGTCTTCCCAATACCATCTGTCCGAAAGGCTGTCTTCTTTCTAACGTGTATTTTGAGCTTTATTAAAAATCAGGTGGCTATGGTTTATATAGTCTTATATCTGAGTTCTCTGTTCTATTCCATTGTCCTGTGTCTCTAACTCTGTGCCTGTACTGTAATTTTTCTTACAGCTATATCTCTACAATATAACTTAAAATTGGGTATCATGATACTTAAGCAGTGTTCTTATTGTTCAGGATTGATTCCGCTATCCAAGGTCTTTTGTGCTTTTACATGAATTTTTAATATTTTTTTCTATTTCTGTGATGAATTGAGTTCTCATTTTTGATTGGGACTGTGTTAAATTTGTAGATTGCTTTTTGATAGGGGTGGTCATTTTCACAGTATTAATCTGACCAATCCACAGCATTTAAGGCCTTTCTGTCTTCTATAAGGTCTCTCTATCTTCTAAAGTCATATTCAATTTCTTTCTTCAGTGTTTTAAACTTTTTATTGTAAAAAGTATTTTACTTCCTCTGGGTAATTCCAAGGTATCTTTTATTTTTTTAGTTTATTTTGAATAGAATTATTTCCCTGTTTTCTTTCTTAGTATATATTGGCATTGGTCTATAAGATGCTATTGATTTTGGTATGTCAGTCTGTAACCCACTATTTTGCTGAAAGTGTTAATCAACTCCAGGGGTTTCCTGCAGTAGTCTTTATGCCTTTTTTTTTTTTTTTTTTTTTTTTTTTTTTTTTTTTTTTTGGTTTTCCAAGACAGGGTTTCTCTGTGTAGCCCTGGCTGCCCTGGAACTCTCTCTGTAGACCAGGCTGGCCTCAAACTCAGAAATCCGCCTGCCTCTGCCTCCCAATGCTGGGATTAAAGGCGTGCGCCACCACTGCCTGCCATCGTTATGCTTTCTTGTGTATAGACTCATGTCATCTGAAAATGAGGAGGCTTTGACTGCTTGATGTCCCTTTACTCCCTTCTCTTGTCTGGTTGCTTTAAGCCCTGGGTACTGTATAAGCAGGAGTAGAGAGAGTGGGCATCCTTATCTTGTTTCTGACCTTGGTGAAAATGCTTTGGGTTTTTCTGCATTTGACATGATGTAAGTTTGTCACATCGAATCTCTATTGAATTGAGATGTGTCTCCTCTATTCCTAGTCTCTCTGGGACTTTAAAAAAGAATCTTTCTACTAATTCTTTAACATTTTTATATAATGTATTTTGATCTTAATCATCCCCTACTCATTCTTCTAACTCGTCCCTGACCCAGGCTCCACCTCCCCCTAGTTCCAACTTGTGTCTTCTCTCTCTCTCTCTCTCTTTTTACAGATGTATTTATTTATTTATTTTATCTATGTGAGTACACTGTAGCTGTACAGGTGGTTGTGAGTTTTCATGTGGTTGTTGGGAATTGAATTTTTAGGACCTCTGCTCGCTCCAGTCAACCCCACTTGTTTCGGTTGGCCACGCTCACTTTGGTCAACTCCACTTGCTCAGTCCCTGCTTGCTCCAGTCCAAAGATTTATTTATTATTATACACTGTAGCTGACTTCAGATGCACCAGAAGAGGGCGTCAGATCTCACTATGGGTGGTTGTGAGCCACCATGTAGTTGCTGGGATTTGAACTCAGGACCTTCAGAAGAGCAGTCAGTGCTCGTACCTGCTGAGCCATCTCACTAGCCCATGTCTTCTCTTTTAATAGCCCACCAAATCCAGCTAGTGCTGCCCATACATGTATGGGAATGTGATCATCCACTGGAGCATGATCAACCTTCTTCCACCCTTAAAGAAAACAGAATCCCCAGAGTGATTTTTGATTTTATCAAACTCTTCTTTACATCTATTAAGACTATAATGTGATTTCTAACCTTGAGATCATTTATATTGTGGTTTGCATCTAGTGATTTACATATATTGAGTCAAGGGATGCACATGAGTTTTCTTCAGGCTAAGCAAGAGACTTCAGAAGGATCATGATATAATCTACTAAGACGATTGAACTACAGAGGAAGCAAGCAGTTCAAGGAGCCAGAAAGTAAGTTTTCTAGAAATGATCAAACCAGAGGTAGTAGTTTATGTTGGAAAGACAAAATGGAAAGCACCTCCCCCACCCTACTCAGAGCCTGCATCCTCAAATGACTATCTTCAGAGGCTGTTAAACGGAAAGCTTTAGGGAACAGTCAGTGTGAGTCAGAGGAGAAGTAGCCAACATGGGGTTCTGACAGCAACTGGAGGAACTGACTTTTCCTGAGCTGTGAAGAAGCAAGAGAGGGGATTAGCTCTTAGGTATCTTCAGTGTAGCGGGCCGGTGTGTCTCAAGGACCAAAATGATTGACACGCTATGGGGTTTGCTTGAGAGGTCAACAAAGACAAGGAAGCTGGGGTTCAATGAATAGAGCACGTGATTGGAAAATGTTTGACGTTCACATGGAATGAAGTTCAAGCTGGGGGCTGGGGGGAGACACGGAACACTTCAGCAAGGACAGTTTGCCTCTAATTAAGCCTTAATAGGTGTCTGGTTCTAATTGGTTTTGATTCGTTTTAGGATGTACTGAAATGATCCCCTGTGTTGTTGTCTTTGAGTCAGACTTGACAATTTGGAACTAAAGGAAAATTATCTTTAGTGTCTTGTTATGGGCATCTTCTGAGTGATATCTATTTGCAGAAGCCCACAGGTGGGTCTTTGTCCATAATTCTGTATTTCTTATGTAGACTCCTACATGTTCAAGGTTTTTTTCATGTCTAGGGTCCATGAGACATTTAGCATAATTCTCAGCTGCTGAACAACAACAACAACAAATAATAAAGGATCCTAGACACAGGTCACTTGATAGAGAAACCAATAAGATTTTCATTTTCAATGTTTTCTCTTAAGAGCTGTCCTTTCAATTTTATATTTACCCATAACCCTTTGGGAGAGACTGGATGCCATACTGAGAAAACAAACAGCCCAGAATCTGGGAAGCCATACGGAACAAGATCTGAAGGTTCCCTGAATGATCTATGTTTCAGGTTCCAGGGCCACAATAGGCTATCTCCAGGCTACAGGTCCAAGTGGGGCCCACCACCCCTTCCCAATGGTGTATTCATAATAGGGGAGAAACTCAGGCAGAAACGAAAGTGGGGAGACCAGGAGAGGAAATTAAAATCCTTTAGTTGTAGTGTATTAAGTCGTTGCAGCACTCAAAGGCAGCCATTCAAATCATTCAGAAAGTCCTGAATAAATGTTTCAGTAATGAGACATGCAGAAGGGAGCTTGTCACCCTGTGATAGTCTTCCTGAAAAGAGTTTGATTTAAGGTTGGTATCAAAGCATGAACCATGCTAAACTACAATTACAAAAGGAACAGGAATTTCATTAGTGGGTTGCAAGGAAGAGCTTAGAAGGGCTGGTGAGAGCTGATAGGTAAAGGCAGGAGGGAAGAGGAGAGAAAGAGGCAATATCCATGGAGACAGAGCCCACTGGTCCTTCTGCTGCCGCACTGGACAGAAGGGTGGAGATGCTGATGTCAGGGAGAGGAAGAGAAAAGAAGAGGATGTTCTTTCTGTCTTGAGAGTCAGGAGTTTGAAGGAGAGCTGGAGCTTCCACGTCCTGTGATGGCTGCCACCAGGATTACTTTACCCCTTTGTCTCCAGGCATCCAGCGTGCCCTGTTTCTCTATTCATGGGATACTGATAAGCTATAGGAAATGTAATTCAGGAGAACTGAGGTAAAAGGATCCAATGACTAGAGGTTGAAGTCCAAGCCCTCCTATTTATCCGTGTTATCACACGGGTACCAGGAACTTCCTAAAGCATCTTCATCTCCTGCCATGCTTAGTGTCTGTCTGTGAAACAGGCACCGGTACTTACTGAGCACTCAACAGTCAGCACCGGTACTTACTGAGCACTCAACAGTCAAGACAGTGCTTGTAGTCATTTGGTTCCAAGAGGGCTGATGTGAATGCTCCCGGAAGTAAGGAAATGCAACCCAAAGTGCTCTAAAGACACCAAAGTCATGTGACAAGAAAGTCTCAGAAGTTACACTGACATTTATCCTTTAAGTGAAAGAAAACAATTAAGCTTTATTCTTATTTACTTGAGTTATTAATTAACTAGATAATTCTGTGACATATCCAGTAAACATTGTAGAAATTGGTATAAATTATATAATTTGTATATATGTGCATGAAATAAGGGTTTAAAATTATCTTGTTTTTCAATTCTTCTCTCATACAATACATCCCAGTGACAGTTTCCCTTCTCTGTACTCCTTTCAAAGCCCCCTTTCCTCCTCCCCGCATATCCACTCTTCCTCCATTTCCCTCCAAAAAAAAAAGAGCAGGCCTTGGAGATATACCATGCCCTGGCTCCCTCCTCAGTCTCTTTCTGCTTTCCATTCATCCCACACTGAAGAACAGCTTCGGTCACATGGCTCTCACTTGTCATGATTTTCTGTCCAAGTGCATGGGGTCAAACTACCATGAAGGGAACCCTCTGAAACCTGGAGCCTGCGGTAAGCTTTCCTCCATCAAGCTGTTTCTATGGAATTCAAAGTCACAGCAATGAGACAAGTGTTACTACAGACTGCCTGCTCAGGGTCCCCTTCCTCCTCTATCCTCCAGTCTCTACGGAAGAGAGTCCATTTTGAAATCATTCTTCTAGTCTGAGAGTGACCCAGAAATTTCTATTCCTTTTGAAAGTGTGAGTGGCTGTTAACTCTATTTTAGGAACAGAGGACATATTGTAAGTCTTTCTTCCTGTCCCCTCTTCCCAGGTGGTGTTACTGGGTGGGAGTTAGGCGTGGGCATGAAGGATCCTTTCGGACTAAGGTGAGTATCTTTCAATACATAGTTTTACTATTCATCTAATATACTCTTACGCAGAATAGGATTTCAGTTTCTAACCCTGATGAAATGAGAGGTCTAGTAATTATAGAGATAAATGGTTTAACACACCACAAACAACTATCAGCAAATTCTGAAAGTAGACATCAATGTCCAGATTAAGTTGGAAAGTTAAAACAACCAGTTACAGAACTTGGGGGACCTCATTAGATATTTGTTCTCTTTAGTCTCTTGGTTTTGACTAGAGGGTCTCCTCTGTTAGGGAACTAGATAACATAGATAAGCAACAAAATGCTAAGAGAAAACAGTTGATCAAGATTTACAGCAAGAGGGAACCAGTTGCAAGAGGGAACCAGTGATTAAAAACAAATTAAAACAATGATATTTACATAAAAACAAAAATCTTTATGGGGGAGGGGAACAGTAGTTGAGCGTGTGCCTGGCATGCAGAAACCCTGGGTTTACTTCCTAGCACCGAGAGAGAGAGAGAGAGAGAGAGAGAGAGAGAGAGAGAGAGAGAGAGAGAGAGAGAGAGAGAGAGAGAGAGAGAGAGAGAGAGAGACAGACAGACAGACACACAGACAGACACACAGACAGAGACAGAGAGAGCACAAGTGACTCTGATACAAACTTCTACCTTAGGAAAACAAAACAAAGAGTAAATTGAATCTGAAGCAAGCAGAAGGCAATGATAAAGATCATGACAAAAATCAGCTATTTGAAATTGAATGATTTGAAAAACAGAGTGAATCAATGAAAGTTAGTGAAGTTTTTTTTAGAAGTTGATAAAAACACAAATTACTAATATCAAGAGTGACATTGCCAATATCAAGATACTACTGTACTTCTCTGTACAAGTCTATCAAGTGCACACTGATAATTCTGAAACCTAAGGTGATATGGATCAATACTTTGATAGATACAAACAACCAAGACTTGTTCAACAGAAAGAGCCTCAATAATCAGATCTTTAGGAAAGAAATTTAATCTGTAGTTCAATTCTCTACCTAGATTAAGCTCTACATTTGTGAGGCTTACTTCGGGACTTCTACCAAGTGTTTAGGGAGGAAATTACATCAAGTTCATACGACCGATTCACAAAGCACCCTCCAACTCATTTTATGACATCATCGTACTTACTGCGTACAACACTGCAAGGAAGGACACTGCAGACCCGTTTACTTATGAACCTGAGAGCAAATACAACAACAAAACAAAATACCAACAAAGCAAAAAAGTCATTCCCAGTGAAAGCTAAATCTGCTGATTTATAAAATTCAAACAACATGACCTCCACTTCTATTGGGGAACATGGCACTGTAGGTGATAATGGGACACAGCGGGGCATATGAGAGGTACCAGGATCATCACCCTTCTGTTCCCAACAGTGGTCATTTATATTAATTATGTTTCTCATTGTTGTGACCAAAACACCCGACAGAAGCAAACTAAAGAAGGAAGAGTATTTTGGGCTCACGGTCTAAGAAGGGATACAGTCTACCACAGAGGGCAGGCAGGGAAGCAGATGGTAACATTGCATGTGAGCCAGGAAGCAGAGAGCTGACAGGAAATGAAGCTCAGATAGAAACCTCCAGGTTCATCTCCAGCAGCCCACTTCCTCCAGTGAGGCTCTGCCTCCTCAAGGTTCCATAACCTTCTGAAATAGAGTCTCCCATTCAGAGAACAAGGATTCAAACCCATGAGCCTTTGGGCACAGCTCACTTGAACCCACAGACCGGGGTGATCTCATGGAACTGCACTGGTGGCCTTTTCTGGTTGTTGTTGGAACACAATCACTCAAGAAATTCTTAGGAGCTATCTCTGGGGAGCTGGACACAGCTGTGGGTGTAATGCTGGCTAGAGAAGAGACACAATAATACCTCCCACAGCCTACTGGGAAAGATCCAGTCTCAGACCTCAATCCAGATCAACAGACCCAACACCAGCTCAGAAAGAGACAAACAAAAGATATTTTCTGAAGAAATGAGCCAACACAGAAACTTTCTTTAGCAGCTGATGTGCTTATACAAACATCTGATGACCCCTTTCTTTCTAAAGTAAGGCCTGGAGACTGACTGTTCCTCCCTTGACAAGAGGGTCTGTTGCAACAATCCCCTAGAACTGAAGCGCAGACTGATACAGGCCTGCCAAGCATCCTGACTCACGAGCCAAATGGTACTCCAAGGACACCCAAGGACATGGCTGGAGCTGCAGCCACCTGCGAAGCAAACTGAGAACCAGGAGGCTGCCCAGACCCAGGCTTAGTCTGCGGGATGTTTTGTGGGAAGGTCATCCAGATCTCGGGTCTACCCTCCCCACCTCTTATGTCTTTAGTGGCTAGTTTTAGTTCTCAAAGCTAACTGGAACACAAAATTCCTTTCACTCAGACTCGGACTAAGATACAGGCTCAAAAGAAGGAGGGAAACCTGCCTTTATAGGAATTTTGGAAAATTAAAAGAACTGACCAGCCATCAGAATTGCAAAGCTGATAATATATATTTGATAAGGGTTACGTTTCTCATACTTCCCTTTATAGATGAAGAGATTCTTGGATTCCTTCAGGGTCAAAGAGGGAAAGTAAGCCTCGAATCTCCAAATTTATTCAACCCTCAGATCAGTTCAACCAAAATCTCACGAACTTCTTCTTAGACCTGTCAAGGCCACATATGCCAACTGCCAACTCAAGTTAGTTCTCAGCAGCCTGTCTTCCTGGGATCCCGGACCACCTCAGTCAGGCATTTAGCCCAGGACACCGAGAGCAGCTTGGATGCTGTGTTCACTTAGGTTCCCACCCATCTTGGGGTGCCTGGAAGCAGGGAATCGACTCAACTCTTTAAGCTGTGTCACATCACATGGTCCCTGGTAAAACATTTTACCAACTAGTTCAGTTAATGCAGACGGCAAGACTGGCTCAGCAAAGCTCTTAGCAGTACTACTCACTGGATGCTGGATTAACAGATCCTAAAGTCAATAAAGAAGATACAGTCCCTGAACAGTTGTCTGCATCCTGTCTGCCTTCCCTAATCAAGCTAATTCCATCCTTCTTGTTTTCTTCAAAGTCCTCATGCACTAACCCTTTCCCTGTGGCTGCTTACCCATCAGAAGCCTCACTCGGCAGAGTAGGAGCCCTCTTGTGGCCAGAACGGTATCTTCTTTGTCCTTAGATGCCCAGATCCCAGCATGGTACATGTCACTTAGAAGCAATAAATGTTGAACGAATGGGCAAAGTCTCACTATGTGAGTGAAAAGATTTTCCTGTAAGTGTGCCATCTAAACGATCCTCTCTGAGGACATGGGCCTGCTATTTCCCCCTGGTGTTATAAATGGAGAAGGCTAACTGAATAATTCCACGGCTTCCTTCTGAGCTTTTCCCTTAAACACAGACCACACGGTTAAGGCTGCTAATACCGTTTCCCTGGGCGCATCATGGAGGATGCCGAGCTTTATTACTCTAAGGTGTTTGCTTCATGTAGCAACTTACGTTTTAATGAGCTTGTTTATCTCCCCATCTTGGATGTTAATATTGTCGAGAGGGAAGCATGCTGATTGACTGTTACCAAGCAAAGTGGAAAGCCTCCAGGGAGCGCATCAGATTCATGCTATGTGCTAACAATTATTCAATAACCAAACTTTCTTTTAAAAAAAAAATCAACAAGAAGTAGGAATAAAGCAGAAAATGAGTCATAGAAAAACAGGAAAAGTTAGAAAATTGCTCACATTTCCACCTCTAAACTTTTAGCTGGAGCCTGCTGGACTGTAAGCTGACTTCTGGGATATCCACTTTACAGAGAGAAAATAGTTCTAGGCATAAAGGTAGGTTTAAGGCCCACTATCCCATCTTTCTCAATCTTTCCATTTCTGATTTGTTTTCATGGTAACAGTTTGTTTATTGGCATCTGATGCTTCCTTCCTTTTTTGTTTAAAGATTTATTTTATTTTATGTGTATGAGTACACTGTAGCTGTACAGATGGCCGTGAGCCATCATGTGTGTGGCTGCTGTTGATCTCAGGACCTCTGCCAGCCCTGCTCACTTCGCCCTGCTCACTCTGGCGTAATTTATTGCAACTGTCTTCAGATGCACCAGAAGAGGGCGTCCGATCTCATTACGAGTGGTTGTGAGTTTGGTCCTTGCTGGGATCCAAACTCAAGACCTTTGGAAGAGCAGTCAGTGCTCTTACCCACTGAGCCATCTCGCCAGCCCCTGACGCTTTCTTATAGAATGGCTCCAGCTCGTTGCTCTGTATTTGCAAACTGCCCTCTCCCCAGATGAGTTCTCTACTCTGTGATACACTGTGACCACAGGCTGGTCTCATTGTCCACCTAGCCTAAGTTGCTTTCCTTCTGCCTTCGACTGGACATGGTCTCTCCTGTCCTGTGCCACTAAAGTACCAAGTCCCCTCATAGGAACTTCATGCTTCTAGGGCAACACCTGTTTCAGATGGTGATGCACATATGTCCAGCTGTCTTATTTGAAGCAATCACAGCAACTGGAGAGAGTGAGAGAGATTGGAAAGAAAGGGGGCGGGTGTTCTGCTGCCAGAGTTTCTTTCTCTGAGCTGCCCCTCAGAGTTCTAATAATACTCTTTCTCCGTAAGTCCTTGAGATGATAACTGCCTCTATGGATAAACTCTGTGTGCCTCCATATGTCTTACCTGTTGCTTTAACCTTGACCACACTTCTGTAGTTTTTAAATTCACAGTTCTTAATTTGCATTACCTATTTATGTAACCTATGTAAAATACATCAAATCAGTGATGGCACCTAGCTGTCACTTTTCATTTCCTGATTCTCTATAAGTTTTGATAGCATACCCCATTCTTCCATCAACACGTTTGATCCCCACTGTAATCAAGTCCTTCCATTGTGGAATGTGTAATTTTTTTTAAAAAAAAAGTGTGACTCTGAAGCTAAACCACTTATCCAAAGGTATTTAGGCATCTAGTTAACTTTTTCTTAAGGGAAAAACAAGTTCATGCAAAAATAACACAAACATACTCTGAAACAGGAAAAACTTCAAATTCTCCTTAGTGAGGTGAGAAAAGACAAGAACAAAGCAAAAAAAAAAAAAAAAAAAAAAAAAGGTGTGTGGAGTGGATGGGAGGATTGACCTCAGAGAGAAGAAGCCAGGCCATTCCTCTATGACTTTGGAGAAACTGTTTCAGATAGTCATGCACATATGTCCAGCTGTCTTGTTTGAAGCAATCACAGCAACTGGAGAGAGTAAGAGAGATTGGAGAGAAAGGAGGCTGGTGTTCAGCCATCTCAAAGATGAGGGAGGTAAATTTCTCCATTTAGAAAACACAGTTGGATGACATGATATGGCCAATGTTGAACAGTCCTTCAGGGCTTGTGATCTGAAAGCAATTGAAGACACCCAGAAGGCTACTTTGCAAATGCACATCCCTGTCTTTCATCTGTGCTCAGCTTCTCTCCGGCAAATGGAGTATTTGTTTAAAATCTCAGGGCAACTCTGCTAGCTGTTTACTGCAGGGGACAGGGAGGGAAGCCAGGAATTTTTAGTGTGAAGGAGTGGCTATAGTGCCAGAATGTGGACTGCAGGTGAAGAGGCCGAGGTGAGGTGAGGGGGCAGGGAGCTGGGAGGACTGGCAGATTGCTATGCTTAAGGAGGTAGAAGGTAATTTTTAAGTAAAAATTTAAGTCAGCTGAGCTGAGAGAATTTAACTTGGTGCCTGGAGTTGGAATTTTGGATGACCTTGTGATCCCCACTATCTTGTTCTCAGGTTTGTCCTCACTGTTTAGTGCAACGTTTGACATGCAGCCAGCAGCGCCAGATGACTCATGAAAAAGGAGGCTTGCCAGGCTCAGGGGAAGAGCTCAGATTTAGAAGGGGAAAGGCAGTCTGTCCATGCTTTCCATCTATTTTATAAGCACACAGGAAACCTCCTTTCTCTTCCCTCCCCATACTCTCAGAGTCTCTCTGCCTCTGTCTCTCTCTGTATCTCTTTCTCTCTGTGTATCTCTGTCTCTTTCTGCCTCTCTCTGTTTCTCTGTGTCTCTTTGTCTCTCTCTGTCTCTCTCTGTCTCTGTGTCTTTGTCTTTCTCTCCTCTTCCTTCCCCTCCCTTCCTCCCTGCCAGTCTCTCTCCCTTCTTCCCCTCTGTGTAAGCAGCTCCCTACTTCCCAGAATACTCTTTCTCTCCCCTTGTTCTGTCTTCTCCTATGATAAAACTTTTCTGATAAGACTTAGCCCAAACAGAAGTCATCTTCTCTCATAGCCATGGTGTGCCATCGGTGCCCCCACTGTGGCCCCTTCTTCATCTTCATTTAATGACTACTATTTACTGTATTCACGTGACCATAACTCCTTCGAAGGGAGTTTTCCAGGCTGATTCAGTTTTGCAGATCCCACACTGTCTACCACCTAGCAGAAACTCCATAAACCTTTGTTAAATAAATACATGATGTGACTAAATGGAGTTCTACAAACAGGCTGCGCTGCCTGATCGAGTGAGAAACCAACCCAGTTTAAACTTAGGCTAAAGGAGACAATGGAACTAATGAATAACAAGCGTCTCCTGAATACAGGGAATCAAAGTCAGCTCTTATATTTAGCAACAGAGGTGGGAACTGAAATTACTGTCTCAAAAAAAAAAATCAGTCTATTAGGTTAGCATTTACATAATGGCAGAATCAGAGCAGCCCTGGCTCTTTGAAATCTGCCACAACTAACCTGGCAATGTTTGTTCAATATATGAAAATTAATAAGGATGGCAGACAATAATAGCAGCCAACGTTTAAACCTGTGTTACTTGTTAGCTATTGTGTACACTATTGACATACTTTATTCCCACAATGCTGTTTCGTTGTATGTAACACACGTCTCTATAAACAAAACAAAGTCACAGAGAGTTTGTTATGCATCTAAACTTATGCAACCAACAAGCAGCCAAACTAAAACCTTAGCTTCAAATTATGTTGAGTTCAATTATTTATGTCCGAAGGACTTGTGATCTTGATGTTTACTTAAAGAAACCCTGCATTCATGTGGTACATAGATACACATGAAGGCAAAACACCCATACACATGAAATAACAGAATTAAGTCTATATTTTTGGCGGTCAGACAACCTTATATTGAAATACTTTCTCTTGTTGCTTCTTAAGCAGATGAGGACCCCACTGTAGCACTGTGATGTCACAAGAGCGGCCACCATACTCCCTGCAGTACCCATGATCTCCTTTATGGTTCCAGAGGGTTCTCTGGCCAAAGACTGGTGGTATCTGCTGGGCAACATTGACAATGTCATTCAAACTGACATTTCCATAGTGTTTAATGTTCTGCTTCTTTCTGTCTCTTGGTGGCTCCTTGTTGGTTTTAGGATGAGAGCAGAGGCAGAGGTCCCACCTCATCTGGGCTGTCTGTTCCGATTGGTCAGTTTCAATGTGACCATCACAGTTCGCTTTTACAATGCCATCACCTATTGTTTGGGGAGGCCAATGTGGATGTGGCGCTGACCTCACCTCCGATGCATGTCTGGTACACCCAAGGCACACATGCTGCAAGAGCATCTGTTCCCCCCTCCTCATTTACACACATGGAAACTGAGGCCCAAGGGAGAGCCACCATAGCCTGGAGCCCACTCTGGAAGAGAACACTGGTGAAGACTCCACCCACAGCCAGGCCACAGAAGGAATGCACCTACTTGATCTCACTGGAGTCGAACACAGGACACGGAATGGAGAAGGCTATTTTCATATGAGCCTGGATTCAGAATGACCAGAGAAAGTTATCCATGGTCTCTTCTGAGCCAAAAGACTTCTTTAAATGTAAAAAATTTAAAAAAGAAGGGAAGACTGCACTGTTCACATGTCTTTTCTATTTCTATCACCCCAGCTCCCAAGTTCAGTTCCCATTTTCTCCCACTTTCTTTGGCCCTGTACTCATAACATGCACAAACTGAGTAGCTCTGTGTCGGCTGCCACCATCTTGGTCTGAGTCATTATCACAGTCCTCTTGCTTCACTGTAAAAAAAAATAGTTTTAATCAAGGCTTATCCCTCCACAGTCCAACATCAATGCAAAGCCTGGCTGCTACTAGATGTCACTCATATCCCAACATGGCTAGTCTCCACATCCTCTAAGCAGATTCCATCTCATTCAGAATAACTGCCAGCCCTTCTAAGATCTGGCTGCCTGTTACGTTTGGCCACACTCCCTTCAGTCACTCCCAGCATTCCCCTTGGCCCTGGCCTCAGGTACTTATAATCTTTCCACCGACCCTTCTCTCTGTCCGACACTTATTCCTCACTTTCTTGCTGCTTTTGCTTAGTTGTGATCTCCCCAGGGATACCCAGTGTCATGCACTAAAAACTGCAATATCTGTCCATGTTTCCACACATAACTGAAAAATATACTTATCTTGCCTGTTTGGTTTTCACATATTAACTTCTAGCATGCTATATACTTACATACTTATGAGTTTTGTTTCATTATTTTACTATCCTCCACCATCAAAATTAAGCTCTCATAATTTTTTAAAATATTTTATTAGTGTGGTCCAAGTAGCTAGAAGTGCCATCTGGAACATAGTAAGTTCTCGGTCAACAACTTTCGAATGAATACATTTAGTACCGATCATACTATTTATTTGTCCTGAGAAGAAAATAGGCTGAGACTCTGTGTAGTGATATCTTCTTATCAAGTGTCACAGAGCCAATGTTCTACAGTGAAACGACTTTTAGATGTGGTGATAGAAATTAATTGTTATATGGAAACTGAAGGTATAAGCATGCTACACTCAAAAGAATGTGCCTTTAATAGCTCCCTATACATTGTTGGCCAGAAAGTCCTGTGAGGCTCCCAAAGCAATACAAACAAGCTGTTGCTCTTGGTTACCCACAAGACCAAAGTAGTAAAATCCTGTCACTGAGGACAACATATTTTGGACAGAGATGATTAAATAAAACTGGAACTGAGCAGGAAGCTCCATCTTGACTGGTATTTGTAATGCAGAAAGTGCTCTTCAGGGTGTTGGGAGAAAAAAAAAAAAACATCCTCTTACCTAGATGTGGACCAACCTTCCAGGTCAGAGATGTCCATTGGCGCAATAGGGGCATGACTGTGCTTGGGTAGCCAACTATCTTTGACCAGACCTGAGGCCTACTCTACAGGGAAAAACCATGCCCAGTACTATAAACTTGGTTGAAAGCCTGTAGCAAGGAAGGGAAGCCACAGGCCCCGAGCGGAGATCCTACTACTGTTATTTTGTTGAATTGGCATGTAGTCAAGTTGCCTTCTAAATGTTTATGTTTATACTCATAGACTAGTTCTCTCAAGCACTGCTCTCAGCCATGTTCAGGACTTCTGCAGTAGGTGACAGTTCAAGCACAGATCTCTGGTCTTGTGGGTAAGTGACTATTGGGTGCTCGGCCCTAACTAGGACATCTGCATCACCCCTTCAAGGCTTAGAAATCATCATAGAGGAGGCAAGAAGACTGTAAGAGCTAGAGGATGAAGAGCTATACAATTCTTACTTCTGGGCATGATGTGACCTCTGCCATAGGAGCACATAGAAGCTGTGACCACCCACACAAAGCTATCACATACCCATAGACAGAGCAAGAGATAGACAGAGACAGGGAGGTGCAGAGACAGAGAGAGATGGAATCGGAGGGAGACTAGCAGGGAAGAAGAGGTCAACAGGCTCAGGAGGGGATCAGAGATAACAGTGGGGTGGGGCGAGAAGAATCATAATACATTAAATACATGTGTGAGACTACCAAAAAAGTTAAGCACAGGAAAGAATTAAATAATGCTCTGTACCTGTTCACATCTAGGTCAACTACATCCCATAAAACAACATCATGCATTCAATTAAGTTAATGCCCATTTGAGTTTGAATTTCACTTTGGTTTAATTTATGAAATTATTTCTTGTTTTTGTAATTGTACAGGGGTTGATGACCATAATGTTCTGTTTTGTTTTGTTTTTGTTTTCATGTGATTTCATATTACAAGTCATTTCAGTTTAAACCAACATAGAGATAACTTCAGTGAGTCCTAGGAAACTTTCTCCCATCCTAGAAGACTCCGTGGTCATTTAGAAATAGGGCATATCTTGACTATTTGGGGTTGTGTGTAAGAGAATGTCCTTAACCTCTCTCACCTGTGCAGATGTGAGGCAAATTGGATCATTGGTAATTCTGTCTTCTAGGTCAGCCAAGCTCATTACCACCCTCATCTCCTGCAGCTCAATGATTTGTGCCATTAGTCCCCAAACATAATTAAGCATTCACCCTACGCCAAGTCGTGACCCAAGTGCTGGGCTTGCAAACAGGAATACCTCCAAGTGTCCGCTGTCCACTTTATCCTTAACATGGATGCATTCCGTAGCCCACAAAGTGCTTTGGTGCACCCTTGCCCTCTGTAGCAAGAATCACAGACAAGGATGGGAACACTCAGAGGGACTGACTGACTGACCTGCTCAAGGTCGTGTCTTGTAATGTCAAGATGCAAACGTAAAGTCCCCATTTTTAGCCCTTTTGCTTTTTTGAAAGTTTCTGCCTTTTCCAAACTCAGCATGTTTGGCTCCATTCTGAAACTCACACTGACCTCCTGCCTTCTGCCAGAATTCCTGGTTCCTTCCTACTTCTGAGTGGGAGGATCACAAAGCAAGAGCAATGTCCTTGAGCAGTCTCCCATCCTTTCCCACTTAGCTGTGAGCACATTGGATCAAACATAAAGTCTACAGTACAGTATGCAGCCAGGGCCACTGTTAATGTGATCTCGAGTCTGGGGGCTCTGTGTTCATAGATCTCACAAAATACAGATGTGCTAATGTGTTCCAGGAAAGCCAGACTGTGGATCAGGAAGGATGAGTATTATGTATGCTTGGCTTTTAATAGCATCACCTGGCAGATGGGACCAAGCCTACATTCTTGCCGCACTCTCAAATCCACAGTACACGCTACGTTAAAAATGCCATCTGGCCATCTGGTCACATAGTGTCACACAGCACCCCTCAGGGCATCCCACCAGATCAGATTCTTCCTAGATTTGGCTGGTGCCAAGCCTGCACTTCGGGAAAGATTTGTAAGGACTGGGAAACCTTATTTCCCATGAACTTGATGTTGCGTGTCTATTGTCTTGAGCAGGCAGCTGAGGCCTTCTGTTTCTACAGAGCACACTGTTCAGAATGACTCTGTGGATTGTTCACCCTTGCCATGTCTATGCATCCGTTAAAAACAGCTGAGAAATCGACACTTCACGTGCATCAGCTTCAGATAGATATTTCCCCCTAAATGATGCTTTTGTATTAAACAGTGCTTCTCTTCGGGGACTTCAAGGGCAAGTTGCTCTCTTCATCTTCATTTGATAGATGGGAAAATGGATGAGGAAGGAAATGAAAGCTTTGCTGATAGGACTCTGAATTAGGAGCAGCTTTTCCCAAGAATGACAGCCTAGGCAAAGCACTTCCCACAGAAGTCTAACCCTGAGGACAGAGACCACGGGGGGATGGGCTAATGAAACAATATCCAGTGTCTGAGTAGCATTGGCCCTGTATGGAAGGGATGCCTGATTTAAAAGAATATCATCACATTCACTATCTGCTGTGGTTAGATATGGCTTCAGTGTGTCCCCGTAGACTCCGGTGTTGGAAGTTGAGTCTTCACTGGAGGAAGATGAAGTTGGGGGGACTAGAAAGGTCATCAGAGTATTAGGGAAGCTTCCATTTAAAAGGATTAACAGAGTTCTCATGGGACAACAACTAATTACTAAAAGAGGAATTATCATTAAAAGAAAAATACCAGCCCCTCCCTGGGTCCTGGCTCAGTGTCTCTTTGAGTAACGATTCTCTCCATTCTCTCTAATTGCCCCTTTGCCACCGTGAGGCCACTTGTCATGAGATCCTCAGCAAAGCTGAGCCACTGTAATCATTACACCCTCGAACCTCCAAATCTGCAAGTTAAAGAGATCTTATTTCTTCCTAAATATGTGTCAGGAATTTTGTTATAGCAGCATTAAAAAAAAAAAAAAACTAGCAAACAACTTCATTTTGTTTGGCCTCACAATTACCTGTGCAATAAAGCAGAGAAGGTGCGGTTGTATCCTTTATTCTCTATATCTTACTTATAGACAAGGTATTGAAGGGCCAGTGATGCGGTCAATTTTATACCACACAAGCAGGAACAAAATCCCTAGCTACAACACCAAGGACTTTGGTGTGTGGAACTGATTTAGAGTCTGGACTCTACCACTTACCAGCCAGCTCACTGGTTCAGGAGCTTCCTCAGCAACAAAGCATAATAATAATAATAATAATAATAATAATAATAATAATAATAATAATAATAACAATGATGTCATCTTTTGAATGCTAGAGAAAATTTATGTAAAAGAGCTAGCCTAGTTACTGCCTTAAAATAGAGAACTAGTGAACAGTTGTTATAATTCATATTTTAGAACATATCCCATGCAGACACAATCTTACTATCTTTTTTTTCAAACAAAGAATATGAAATACATAGAGACTTTTGAAAGAATCCCCAAGGAATTCTGGAGTCATGTCAACATCCACCTGTAGGGGAGGGTAGAAGCAAGGGCCTGTGGGACATCCTCAGGGCATTCCTTTTAGGCATTTCTTCTAAGGGACATTTATCCACCATCCATTTCTGGCTGTAGTCTGGGGCTTTTCTTTGTCTACACTGCTTCTGCCTTATTATCACACCTCACTTGGCTCCTCAACAAGTCACTGCTTCCACTGACTTCTCATCTACAAGCTTAGATCCTAGTGGGTTGATGAAATTGGTGATATCCCCAGCTCTGTCCTGCTGAGATGGGTTCTGGAGTCATTAAAACTTTAGCAAGAGCTGTGCTATTGTTAGGACAGTAAGGTACGAAGAGATGTCATGGCTAGCCTTGAAGCACTCGTTTGCAGATGGGAGACAGACGAGCAAATCATTATTCAAGGATAATGGCTTATTGTCGATAATTGGAACTGATAACCTTTGTGAAAGAGACGATTTGGAGCCACTTGACTGCTGTGAATGGCTTCCGTTCTACCCCGTAAGGTTTATAAATGATATCCAACTTGAACCCCGGTGACAATGACCCTGGAATTACTATATTCTGTTTTTATAGTTGAGAACATTTCAGCTTGGGTAGGCTAAGTGGCTAGTCCAAAGTCGGACAGTTCATTTTCAGCAGAATAGTCTTAAGCCCTAATCTACCCATCTTTATATAAAAGTATTCCCAGGAAGATTTTTTTTTAAATGGAGGTAATAAAAGACAGGTGTTTCTTAGCTCAGGAAAGTGACCACTTAAATATCTTAATGATGAGCTCAGGAGCTTCCTTACATATTTCCACTCTAATGTTTCGTTCAGGCTCTGGAGTCAGATGGCTGGACACAAGCCTCAGCAATACATTAATCCTCTTTGTGCCTCAGTCTTATCATCTGAGAATTGGGACTAACAGTAATACTTCTTCTCAGGGTTTCTGGGAAGGTTTCAGATTTTCATCTTGCCAAGAACTTGGTACAACGTTTAATGGGTGCTAAAATGCCCAGGAAATGGCATGTGGAATGTTGAAATAATAGTTACTACTTCCTGTAGAAGGCTCTCCTTCCAACCACGTCCTTCACCACATCCTGTACTTTCTGTCCCCACACTGTTGATCAGTGTCCCTTCCAACTGTGTCCTTTACACAGTCTCACCAGTTTGCTTCATTTACCCCATTTATCTTATCATGTGTCACAGCATCCTATGAGCAGCCAGGACTCCATAAATCTTGACAATGCTACTAATGAAAGGATAAGCTAGAGTTTATCCAAGATCCAATTAACTGCACAAAACCAGAATTTCTTACAGTATGTTTTCTCATTGACTGCAAGATACTAAATTACATTGTGAGTCAGAGAAAAGTTATGTCCCTAATAGTGAAAATATGGCATATCTTACACTGTTATCTCTTTAAACATTAGTCACAATTTACAAAATACATAGCTTTCACCTGCTGTCTCTTCTTCAGTAGAAAAGGAAGTTAACTAGGAAGTTTGAACTTATAATCAGGAAGATGACATTCCTGTTTGAATTTGAGGTTTTCATAAGCTTCCCTGCCATCAGCTTCCATTCTCTCAGATTTCTCTGCATTTATCAGCAGCATGGCTCAAATTGTTTCAGGGCATTAACCCCGTCAAGGCCAGGGACAGCACCTTGCAACCTCACTCACAGCCAACACTAAAGCCCCAGAAAAGCAGAGTAGGGCTTCTGCAACAGAGCTATTGCCTCATAGACAGTAGACCCGTGGATTTAGCACCAGGAGAAGGAGGAGGAGGAGGAAGAGGAGGAGGAGGAGGAGGAAAAGGAGGAGGAGGAGGAGGAAAAGGAGGGAGAGGAGAAGGTGGAGGAGGAGGAAAAAGAAGAGGAGGAGGAAGAAAAGGAGGAGGAAGAAGAGGAAGAGGAGGAGGAGGAAGAGGAAGAAAAGGAGGAGGAGGAAGAAGAAGAGGAGGAAAAGGAGGAGGAGGAAGAGGAAGAAGAGGAGGAGGAAGTAGAGGAGGAAGAGGAGGAGGAAGTAGAGGAGGAAGAGGAGGAGGAGGAAGAGGAAGAAGAGGAGGAGGAGGAAGTAGAGGAGGAAGAGGAGGAGGAAGAGGAAGAAGATGAGGAGGAAAAAGAGGAGGAAGAGGAGGAAGAAGAGAAGGAAGAAGAGGAGGAGGAAGGGACAGCAGCAGCATCCAGCTAAATTCTGGGCTTCGTATGCCATTTCTAAAATAGATAGAACTCTCCTGCCTGAAGGATACAGCACTCCAGTAGGAAAACACGTTCTTCTTGGTGTTGACCTCTGTCCACTGAGACACGTCTGGTTCGATTGAATATATATAATTCAGTCATAAAAGAAGTCCTGTGATTTGTGGCAACACAGATGAGTGTGAAGACCATGTTAAGTGAAATAAGCCAGGCACAGGAAAAACTAATACCACATAATCTCACTCAAGTGTGGAATCTAGAAAAGCGAATCTCATCCACTGAGTATGAGAGTACTCATTAGAGAGCTTGGGAAGAGCTGATGAGAGGAATGAGTTCTAGTGTTTTGTTACATACAGAAAGGTTAAAGGTTATAAATTTCAAAATGACTAAGGAAACAGGAGTTTTGAGTGTTCTCATCACAAGGAAATGCTAAGTATTTAAGACTATGGATTTGATCCCTGCACAATGTACACATTGATGTAAACAAAACCTTGAAATGAAAAAAATATGAACAATTTTAGTGACAATGAAATTTCAAAAAATTAACTAAAAATTTTCACTACTGTCAAAATGTGTTATCAGGTATCTGACACTACCATTGTCCAAGAGAACTTCCACTCCAATATAGTGATGTCATCTGAAGCCAACCAAGTCACCAAGGTTTCAGACCTCTGAGAACCCATGAGAGTTCACTAGCAAAGGCTGACTTACTTCATTTGCTCAGTGTCAAACACTTTAAATACCCCACCATGCAAAGAAATAAATAAGACAGCAAGAAATATCTCTCATGTTAGCAAGCAGAGAGAACTACATGTCGGACATTTTTGTTGTTGTTGTTGTTTTCCAAGACAAGGTTTCTCCATGTAGCCCTGGCTGTTCTAGAACTCACTCTGTACATCAGGCTGGCCTCGAACTCAGAAATCCGCCTGTCTCTGCCTCCCAAGTGCTGGGATTAAAGGTGTGTGCCACCACCGCCCAGCTCATGTCGGTCATTTTAAACTAACATTATCTCCTTGTAAGAAAAAGACTTTCTTCTTGTTTCTGGTCATTTAATACTACAGATAACAAACACTGGGTATAGATCAATCCAGTCATAAATAACAACAAAGTTACAATATAAAATTAGTTGTATTTATGACAATTTTTAACAGCTACTTTGAGCAGATATAACATATATGTTCATTTTAAGGGGAGGGATAGCTAGTAGTGAGATTTGAACTTGTGTCGTTTGGCTCTGGGGTCCTTGTCAGTTTCCCCCTTACATCCTACCTTTATATGGTCAAACGACATGTAAAGTTGATGCTTTGAAAGGGCATCAAAGAATAAATATTAACTAACTGCCTGGGTCTGTTGTTGCCTAAGGAAGCCCATATCTATACCCCCTCTCTAACCACACAGAACATTTGGTTTCTAAGGCTGAGTGAGTGGTTCCTACCACCTCCTTGATCCCATCCTAGGAGCACTGGGAAGGAAAGATGACAAAAGCCAAGTAAGTCACAGGTCCTTAAAGATGGATAATTATACATTCTGACAGAATGCCTCTACCTAGCCAAGCAAATAATAACTTTCCTGGGAGAAGCTGGACTAGCTGTATGACTCGGGAGTAGGCTCCAGTAGATGCTGCCCAAGGTTCTAAAGGAGCCTTGAAGGTTGTTCCCTGGGAGGGAGGGACAGTAGGTATTTCAGAGAGATCATTCACCTCAGAAGAGCTACAGTGTCCGTCCACCTCCATTGTGAAAGGGAACCTCAGAAATGCAGGGTATGGCTGATAATGAGTCTTGAATTTGTAGGAAGTGTGGCACACACATTTCTCTAAAATGTTTCTCTCCTCCGAGGTTGTTACAGATCAAGGGATCAGACATCACTCTAAGCTCTGAGCTGCGGTGGAGGGAAGGGAAGGGAATGCTATTTGAGAAACGCTTAGATTCTCATGGAGAAGTCTGACACAAGCTCAAGTGATGCCCAGAGGGAATGAACTGAAATAGAAATGGGAGATGTGGGGTATGTTCTGGGGAGATACCAATGTATAGGAGTGGAGAGAATGGCTGTAAAAAAGATATATGGTTTTCTCACCTTAAGTCAGTAAGTCAGCCGTGTCCTGTTCAGTTTAACAGTAGGTTCTGGGCCCAGGAAGATGCTGGGAATTGCAAAGGAGCCTCTGGCAAGCCTCCAGTCTTTCCTGAGCAGAGCAGGGCTCCGCAGCCACTGCCACCATAGTAACTAAACCCACTGACAATGCATTTTGCTTTTGTTTCGAGGACAGTTGTCTCCCTGGCTGCTGGAATTGGGAGTGGAAGCTACTGTGGTACTTTCATTGTCTTCATTTCTGCGCTTAGGAATGGTGATGGAGTTCCTTGGGCTGACCCCAGCACACAGTAGGCTTGCAGGAAGTACTGGTCCACATTTAGACTCATAGGGCCTGTTTCTTTAGGCTTCTACTTGGCTATCTGCCGATGATATTTATCTACTTCCTTCCTATACCAGACGTCTCCCCCACGGGGCATCTCTCAGAAGTCATGAGAGCTAGAAACTGAGCCCAAAGGAGAAAGGAAGACAAGGAGGGTCATGTACGGCCACCCCTAGAAGAGAGAAGCGAAGCCACACAACACCAAATAGGTCTGCCTTCTCAGGTACTAGGAATTGTCTGCGGCTTCCTGTTCAACAAAGGCATCCCCAGAGACTTTCTAGCTCTAGATGGAAACCTGCAGAGCTGAAAGGCGTTTGGAATGGGTATTCAGTACAGTCACTGTTTCCAGGCGCCTTGACTTCTGCTTGGTGCAAGTCTATTACAAAAGCCCCTAAGTAAATCACCATGTTAAACATGGTGTGTGATTACAAGTGACACCTAGCTAATAGAGTGATGTGCTCCAGCTCCATGGGGCATAAAGCTTGCTGCTAGTTAGCTGTGTGCTGACTGCTCCGGGGCGGATTTTCTAGGTAAGGGGAATATATTTCCACTAACAAGTCCAGGAGACTGTTAAGCGGTTGTCCACAACGGTTACCCAGTGTTATGACAGTGTGCCCAGGTGATGGCTGTCCCTTCACAACTCCTTGGCTATCCCTTTACTCCATTTGAGGGAATCCCAAGGTTGGATCTGGAGAAAGGAGAAACTGACTGGTTTGTCTGGAGTTGGGGCTGCTTCTGACTTTTTCTCTATTAGCAGTCACTGAGTGCCTATGCGCCAGAGACTATTCTACACATGGATGACACAAAGATAAAGAAGTCTCCTCTTGTAAGTCTCAGTGCCTTTAGGAGGAAGATTCAGAAGTAGAGGAAAGTGACAATAGATTTTAAAATTCACATTTGTACAAGGCTCTCTGTGTTATTGTCCATTGATATTTATAGCAAGTCTATGAGGTCAGTAAGTGGGAGAGTACGTTTGTGTCTGGACCCAGTGGCCCAGCCCCTGAGAATACACCCATACTGAATAACAGGTAGACCATCACGAGATCTGTGAGGAGTGAGAAAACAGGCCCATCTGGAGCTCAAGCATCGGAGTCAGCCATAGGTAGGTTGGGCAGGAAATAACCTGGGGGTCTTACTGGAAGAATCTCACAACTTGTGAGACTCCGGTCCCTGTGACATCCAGACTGTGTGTAGTTTCATCTCAAACATCAGAGGTCTGGGCTCTCTGGTGTGGAGGAGTCCAAGTATATCTTGTGGACATCATAGTTTTGATCTGATGCAGTTTATGCTGCCAAATTATAGCCCAGTCCATTGTGAAAGACTGTAATTTCCCTTTCAGTTCTCAGTGACCCCTTTTCTATCCCAGCTGCCAATGGAATTTCTTTTTACCCTCATCAGTTACTATTATTTCTGATTTATAAAGGATAGAGGCTCAGAAGCAGCAGTCGCGGTCATCCGTAGTATTCAGAGCTGCTGCAGATGGCCCATCAACCCCCGGACTACTGACCTCAAGCAGGATGAGTACACTAGTTCTCCTGACCCAGGCCATCAACTCCCTGTGACCGCTCTTTTGCTCCACATCACTTTACCTTTCCATCTACCTCCCCCACTGGATGAATGACAACCATGGATTATGATCGTGTAGCCTAGCAGGTAGCAGTGTGGTCTTCAAGAGTGGCCTGTCCAGCCTCATACCCTGAATCTGTTCTACTTGTGTCAAGTTGCCAACATGTCTTGTTCCTGGTACCCCCCTCCCCGAACTTTAAAATGAGAATAGTGTTAGTATCTCTCCTGTAAGATCATTGGAAGAATAAATTAAGTACCTAAAATGGTTCATGGGAATTTCTGCTGTAATACAAAGTGCCTGATAATGAACTTAGCAAGACCATTCTCTCCTGTCTCTGTAGGACTCAATATAGTATTCTGCAAACTGATAGCTTGGTGTAGAGGAGCCTTCTAAAATTTTAATTTGCATACAAATCATCTGGAGATCTTGTTAAAATGCAGATTTTAATCTGGCAGGCCTGAGTTGCTGCCGTTCTCAGTTCTCGGAGCTCCTGGGTGATGCCCGCTGGGACTACACTTCGAACAGCAAGTGATTCTCTCAGCGTGTGGTTTTCAGACTAGCAGCTTTAGTGTTACCAGAGAACTTGTTAAAATACATACAGATTCTTGCATGTATCCCTTTACCTTCTCTCTCTGATCCAGTGTTCTGGAGTAGACCTGGTGGTCTGTGTTTCCGTGGGCCCTCACATTAGGACACTGATGGGCTGTTGACATGGGCTGGAGAGGAGAACTGAGAAGAACCTGGCCCCTGGCATGGTAATCTGCATTTCCTGTGATAGTTGTGTGGTCTTGACACAGTCACTTAACTTCTCTTAGCCTAGCATGGAAGACCCCCAAGTACCAAATTTTTCTAATCCACAATGCGGCTGCCCAAGACCCCAACTGAAATTGCATCCCAGCAAGACTCTTTCTCTCTCACTTCTTTAATATGAAACTCTACATCAGTATCTTCTCAGAAGACTCTTGCATGGCTGTGTTGAGCTAATTCAAACACATTTGGGAATTTTAGGAGATAAGACATTAACTATGAAGCAATCAAACCAAATTTGACCAGTGTTCAAGGAGGTAAAGTGTCCCATGGGTAACTAACACAGCTTTGGAAAACCCAACTATTACTAAACAAGATGTTGATTATTAGGAGGGCAGCATTCGAGCTTCCATACGAGTTTGGTGTTTTCCATCAGAGTAGATCTCTGATCGCCGCTGTCTTAGAAGGGGCTAGAGTATTCGACTGTGGCACTATCTGTGGGTCTGTGAGGAAGCCAAATGGTGGAATGTGATTCATTTCAGGACCCCAGCTCCTTTGTGTGATCACTTCCTTACACGGCTTAAAAAGCAAGCAAGCAAACAAACAAGAAGGAGGAAGAGGGGGAGGAGGAAGAGGGAGAGGAGGAAGAGTAGGAGGAGGAGGAGGAGGAGGAGAAGAAGAAGAAGAAGAAGAAGAAGAAGAAGAAGAAGAAGGAGAAGGAGAAGGAGAAGGAGAAGGAGAAGGAGAAGGAGAAGGAGAAGGAGAAGGAGAAGGAGAAGAAGAAGAAGAAGAAGAAGAAGAAGAAGAAGAAGAAGAAGAAGAAGAAGAAGAAGAAGGAAGAAGGAAGAAGGAGAAGGAGAAGGAGAAGAAGAAAAAGAAGAAAAAGAAGCACTCTGCCACAAATTGGCAATCTGTTAAGATCCCTGGATTGGCTTCAGCAGCCATTCCTTCTTCCAGCCATGCCATGCACTCATGGGGGAAGTTTCTATCTGGCTCAGTCAACACAGTCTCTGGCTAGAACTATCATTAGGTAAATCCACCAACAAAGTAGACTCAGTCATTTCCACCTCCATCAAGAAATACTAATCGAGAAGGATGACGAGAGTTTTAGTTTTGTTATGTGTTCAGTAATATTTTTTTAAGTTTCAAATAACTATTAGAGGATGTCTACTAGGTTCAAGATGCTGTAATAATAGCCTAGACATTTTTTTTTTTGATACTTACCCACTACCATAAAACCACCTATGTGAATTTAAATATATGCATCCCAGGTCTACCAGAGTCAAGTTCCACCTCAAGGAACCTTAGCTAGCCAGCCCACACATCTGAGAGTCTCAGCAGATACAGAACATTGCAGTACAAGCAGCTACGGCAGAATCAACAGGAAACCAGGCTACTTTTCTCAGCCCTCTCCCGTCATCTGGCCTCTTAGCCAGTTCTCTTATCTGCACAGTGTGACACTAAGACGGTCTTATCTCCTCTACTCCTAAGCCCTTCCTTGGTGCTCATGCATATGCCCCAGGTGAATATAGCGTCTTGTGGTTTCTTGGTTACACCTCTGAGTACTACTTACCTTTCCTCTGGTTCAGGAGTCAGGACAGCTCCTGAAACTTCCACCACATGCCATTGCCTCAGGAGAACTTGATTTCATTGGCTGCAGCTGTCCAGCTGTCCAGCTGTCCTTCTGCTCCTAGCATGACCAGGAAACTAAACTCTTTTCCTGCTAAACGCATTCTTTCTTGCTTAGTGGCCTATCCCTCTGGTCTAATGGGTCTACATCATAGCCCATCATTAGATGAGGACTCTGAAGTCCTACTAGCATCTTTCAGGAGGAATTCACAGCTCCACAGACATGCCTGTCTAATGTGGGAGAAAGAAGAGAAGGCTGTGATATATGCTCTGTCTCATAGCTGCTTGCTTGTGAGCACATTGTCTGTTGGTAAGGCCGTAGATCATAAGTGGTGCCTGTTGTCAGACCACGGCACATCCAAATTCTCACTGAGCTTCTTTGCCCTTGAAAGCAAACTAAAGGCTTAAGAGTAGAAGAGATCTCTCCATGATCATCTGCCTGTACCCGCTCCCATCACTCCCAGGACGCTAGGGGTATGGATTCAAGAACAGAGAGAAGTGTAAACTATCAGACACTGGATAAGAATGGGTGGTTAGATAGCTTTTTCTTAGCTATCTCTGGGAGGAAACCATGTAAGCTATCACGTTAGCTACGAGGAAGCCAGTATAGAAAATAATCACGTGATGCTAGCGTGATAGAGTCAAGTGCTATGGAAGATAGTCAGGGAAAACTGCCCAGATGGGACGTAAATATATTATACACAATAGAGGACTCTGACTTGCTTACATCTACAGCAGAGAAATAGCATTGTCTTATAGGTCCAGAGTCGGAACGTGAGTCAGCAGTCTGGTAGCACTGTTTAATGAAGCAAGGACGGAATTCAGATGCAGGAAGAGGCGAAGAATAGGATGCCTCAGCACATTTGAGTGCCCTCGCTCGCTCTTATTACTCTCTAATTGCATCTTCTGTCTGTGTCTTGTCTCCCCAATGAGATCAAAGCTTCCAAGGGACAGAGTCCAGGTTTGAGTCTTCCCTTGAATCTTTTTACCAGTGGTAAGAAAGCATGAGAAAAAAAAGAGAGAAAATATGAATATATATTTGGAATCTTAGAGCATAGGTGGAATTGTGCAGCTAGTTCTGCAATTCCAGAAGTCATTTGTTCACTTAGATGAGGGAGAGAGCTAAAGTTCAAAGCTGGCTTGACAGAAGCATGCTGAGATGATGACTAAGGGGACGATGGCAGTTTTATCAGTGATTTATCATGGGTCTATTAATGTGCAGGTAATGATCACCTATAATCTCCGGTGCTTATATCGACCCTACAGAGTAGGTTTTAGTAGCCCCACTCTACAGCTAAGAAACTAAGACCCCAAGAACCTGAGTGTTATAACAATCCTGAGCTTAAAGCTACCAAGTGAACATGCCAGAGGTGTTAGAGCCCAGGGATGCCTGGCCCTGATGCTCAAGTTCCTTGCATTTGCCCATATGCTGGAAGGGAGACTATGCATCATATACCTTGTAGGCTAAGGAGACAGGCTGAGCCTGAGGTGGGCTGTCCTGGCGAGCAGGATGGTCACAGCAAACACCTCCGGCCCCGCCCCGCAGCTGTGTGAGCTGAGCTGCAGGAACCACAGGTCAGTGCAGGGATCCTGTGGGATTCAGGGCACCCTGGCACCCTGTGGTCTGAGTCAGAGGGAAGCAGCAGACACTGGGTAGGGCCCAAGACTGTGTCTATTTGTGTCTTTTTCCTGCCACTGTAGCTGACTCATCCCGTTGAACTGTGAGCGGCTGTCTTGTCAGGATGAAATGCGACACCTTCAAATAAGCCTCCCTACTGTAAGCTGCAAAGAGAAGCAAGAACATCCCAAAAAGAAAAAGAAAGAAAAAGTGGAAAAAGACAAAAGAAAATGTAAACTGTTAGAGTTTAGTTTTTTTTTTTTTTTTTTTTTTTTTTAGTGCCCCATAAACTTCTCTGAATTTCCCAGATTTTTCCAAAATAAAAATCCTCTTTCTTTTTTAAGAGTACTCCTTTTTCCCCAGTTTTACTCAAAATAGATTCCTGGTTATAGTTTCCCCTCCCTCTACACCCCCCAGTTTGTCCCCAGCTCCACAGTCCTCCACATCCAGTTCCTTTCTGTTTTTCAATAGTCAAGAACAGGCTTCCATTTTGTCCTATTGATGGTGTCCTTTGCCATACAGCAGCTTTTCAGTTTCATGAGGTCCTATTTATTAAGTTGTTGATCTTGGTGCCTGCTCTATTGGTGTTCTGTTCAGGAAATTGTCTCCTGTACCTGAGTTCAAGATTAGCCCCCACTGTCTCTTGTTATGTTTGCTGTGTTCATTTGGTATCCCTAGAAGGCCTGCTCTTTTCTGAAGGGAAGTGAAGGAGGAGGGGAGATGAAGGGGAGAGGAGGTGGGGAGGACCCAACTGGGAGGAGTGGAGGGAGGGCAAACAATGGTTGGGATGGAATTATTTTTTAAATAATAAGCTTTTAAGTGATAACACTTAAACATAGCAAAGCAAAATATTATAACTACATTTATTCTAAGTATTAATAATATTTAATAACATTAATATTTAATATTTAATATTATAACTAAATATTATAACTACTAAAACAAAAACCATCACATTGAAGTTGGACAAGGAAAAGAGTCCCAAGAGCAGGCACAAGAAACAGAGACTCACTTGTTCACACGTTCAGGAGTCCCATAAAAATTACTAAAGGCCATGAGATCAGCACAGAGCACCTGGTGGAGACCCAGCTTGGCCCCATGCTGGCTGTCTCCGTCTCTGTGAGCTCATACAAGCTATGCTCAGCCCACACCTTTTCTCCTTATGTTCTCCATCCTCGCTGGCTCTTGTGCTCTTCTTAGTATTGATTTTTATTTATTTTTAGGAGTGTGTGTCTGCCATATCTACTCGGGTGCCCAGCGAGGTCAGAAGGGGGTGTTGGATCCCACTGGGCTGGAGTTAGATGTGGTTGTGAGTTGCCCAGAGTGGGTGTTAGGAACAAAAGTCTGGTCTCCCACAAGAGAAGCAAGTGCTCCTAAGTGCCTAGAGCTCTCTCTACACCCCCTCTACACAAACACTCTTCTTTTTCAACTAGGAAAACTTATAGACATATTTAAAATAATGTAAAAGTTTAGGAATAAAGAAATAGCTAATGCTACAAAAGGTTTAGGAAAATATAATTAATTGTATTAACTTACAACTTTTCCGTTGCTCTTCCATTGGGAAATAATCTCTTTTTTATAATCTGAAATATCTTCCATACTATAAGCAAAACATGAATATCAGACATACAAGCTGTTTTGGTTTTTGTTTTTTTTTAACAAAATACATAAGCTATCAAGTTGACTAATACCTTCGGAACAGCCTTCGGAATTCATAAATGAGAAGGCACTAAACATGGTTACAGAGACACGAAGTCAGGTAAAGGCATTATCCCCCACAAGGAATTTGAGTTAGGCTGGCTAGAAACTGCTGCACGGCAGTCTGAGATTCCATTCTTCTGAGGTGCCAGAGGCATCCAGAATAGAATAGCCCATCTCTGTCAGCACAAAGAACAAGTCTCCTGGCAAGGAGCAACGTATTGACCATTCAGCAGATCCCTTCGGACTTTCTCCTCCTCTGTGGCTATTCATATTTAATTCTAGAAGGAACCTTTCAAAGAGTGTGAACCTCTCTTTCCATGGACCAAAATAATCCTGAAACATGGTTTAGAGAAATTTAATAGGTGCCCCAGATAATTTGAGGGAGGAGAACGAGGCAAGCCCATGCTTGGATCTCTGAGATAGAGAGATTCTAGATCGTGGGGAATTGCCACAGAGCAGGATTTTAGAGTGGAATTAATTACTTCAGGGTCTAAGGCAGATCCTGAAACTGTAGGTCTGAGGTGAGACTTGTAATTCTAGATTGCTATCAAGCCTCCAGGTAGTGGTAGATGCTACTGGATGAAGACCATGTTTTGAACATTCTCAGCTTGGTTCCTGTCACAGGAAAGCTGAGACTAAAGCTATACCTGGTTTTTCTTTTTCACCAAGGTCTCATCGTATACATTGTAGCAGTCTAAAAGAGAGTGACAGCTGTTAACCAGAGCCCTCCCTCATTTCAGGTGGGAATGTCAGTTGTTACACTTACTTTGTAAAATATTTGGCAGTTCCTTAAAATGAAACATAAATTACTGCCGTGTCCTCATTCCTAGAATAATCAAGTCAGACATTTTATTGGAATGCATATGGTACAACCAGAGACTTGAGAGGAGACCATGTAGAGATATCTGTAATGTGATGGAAAGGACCCTTGTCCTCTAGTCAAAGTATAGTCTCAGCGTTTCTGGATCTTGCTTCTTCTGGTATAAACTGAGAATAAGAAGACCTACTGGACCCTGTTGGATAAATTCAATTTAATTAGAAGTTAGGTAAGCTCCATGAACTTTCACAAATGTTATTTTATATCCTGTGATTAAGTACTTTGTACATACGGATGGCTGGCAGTACATACGGATGGCTGGCAGCTCTGGAGGCAAAGAGGTAAATATGGAGTATATATGTACAATCCGATTCATAATGTCTACTGAGAGGGCTAGAGCAAGCCCATCCAACAGCCTGGAGGATGACACTATTTTTAAAAATGCCATAAAGTAAGTATTTAATTGCTAAAGAAAGTCAAAGAGATAACTAGCTAGCTTTAGGTAGGACTAGCTCCTGCAGAAGTTGGAATTGATCTGGGACCATGAAAGAAATGAAAGACAGAGATTGACGGTGTGTGTGTGTGTGTGTGTGTGTGTGTGTGTGTGTGTGTGTGTATGAACAAATCACTTAAGCTAGCTACGTAACTGTTTTTCTCATCCATAGAACGGAGATTAAACTAAAGCCTCATAGGACTCTTTCGGGGATTAAGTGAGATGATGTGTTTACAAGGTTAGCATGTTTCTTACACACAGTATGCACTCAACAAAGGTTTTTAACCCTTTCTGCTTTATTTGAGAGAATAATATAAACCATGATAAAAATAACATTTCAGAAGCACACATTGATGGGGTTTGCCTTTATATTTCATCTCCACCTAATAGACCCCTTCTTGCCTCACAGGTCACCTCTCTTCTGTAATTCTGCAGTGTTTCTTTACGTAGATAGCAGCAACTACGAATATATTCAAAACTTTCCTTTGCTGTACAAGTGGATTACACAGTATTCAGTCTTGCCGCCCATTTTTGTTTGTTTGCTTATTTGATCTTTGTTTCTGAGATTTTTGCTTTTTAAGTCAACCCAGGCTAATTTTTGTTTTGTTTTGTTTTGTTTTTTTCTGAGACAGGGTTTCTCTGTGTAGCCCTGGCTGTCCTGGAACTCACTCTGTAGACCAGGCTGGCCTCAAACTTAGAAATCTGTTTACCTCTGCTTCCCAAAGTTTTGACCAAACTAGCTGACACTCTGACCTTGATCCTCCTGCCTCACTCTTCCTAGTGTGGGATTAGAGGCATGTACCACCATGCCTGGCAGGGGTGTATGTGTGTGTGCCCTCCTGTATGTCTCTCTCTGTGTATACCTGTTCATATGATTACATGTATGTGCCTGTGCATGCATGTGTGCTTGTGTGTACACGAACATGTGAAGGTAAAGGAAAATCTTAGATCATTCCACAGAAAGCTTTGTCCACTTTGTTTCTTTCTTTCTTTGAAAGGTCTCTTACTGACCTAGAACTCTTCCAGAGTGGCTAGGCTGGCTGGCAAGCCAGCCTCAGGGAACTTCCTGTCTCTGCTTCTCCATCCTTGGGTAATACACATGTGCCACATGCCTGGCTTTTTCACATGGATTCTGGAGACCGGACTCAGGTCCTTATGGTTTTGCTGCAAGCCTTCCCCCACTTAGCTCAGTATGGGTTTCCTCGCTGCCTCAATGCCACTTCCTGTGTGTTGTTGAAACTGATTATCATTCGAATGTGCAGTTAGACCACAGTTTATCCAGGCCCCTATTGCCGGACACTTGGACTTCTTACTATATACTGGCTAAAATAAATAACTTTTGCACACCCAACTTTTTACATGTGTACATTTTAACCTACAGATGAGATTCCAGAGGAAGGTCGGGTGCATGTGTAGTTTTACTCAACAGTAGCAGCTGTCCCCTTATAGATTTCCAGTCTGTGCTTTGTGGCCCTTCTTCCTGTGTTCAGAATCCTGCCAATAGTAGGCTGTCTAATGTGGATTTTGATACTACCTTCACTACTAAATCTACAAAATCATTTTCTTAGCTGGATCTTTTCCTAGCCTGTTTTATGGTCCATTTGTCCACTCAGATGCCCAGATCCCACTGTTGTAATTATTGAAGTTGTAGGGAGGAGCCTTCACTGATGTTTGGTCTCAGAAATGCCCTGGTTGTTCCGGTTTGTGTAAGCGTCCATGTGAACTACAGAACCAGCTTTCTTGGTTTGTGGAAAAACTGGATTAAATTTACAAACTAAAGAGAGTTGGCGTCTTTGTGACTTTTATTCTTCCTAAGTAAAGCACGGCATACCTTTGCATCTGCTGGGTTCCAGTCTTGTGAAGCTTGCGTCATTTCTGACCTCACACTAAATGCTGTACAGAGGCCAGGAGATGACGGATAACAGGTTAGAATGACAAACAGGAAACAGATTTGTCTGTGCAAAAGTCAAGGGACTTCTGTAATCTGGTCATACAGGAAGAGTTAAGATTAATCCCGAAGGAAAAAGGAGGAGAAAAAACATTGTCCGGGCTTGATGCTTCCTGTTGGTTGTTTCAGTTAATTCTTGCTTTACAGATCATAAGAAGGCTATGAAAAAAATCTGCCCTTGGGATTAATTTACCCAGAACTGCAAACCACAGTAATATGCCTCACATAGGAGCTCAACAAATGTTAGAGGTTATAGTGTTAATGAATATGAAAGTGAAGAAAGTATCATATATATGAAGTCAATTGTCAAATACCTTAGACTTCACAATTCAACCCTCTGTCAGCCAGCTTCTAAAGCCCATACTGTATGATTCTCTCCTGGGGAAAGAGAATTCACTTAGGTCAGTTCAGTTTGACAGTGTTTATCAACCAGCTGCTTTAAAACCCTTGAATATTAGCTCCCACTTCTGAAGTTACACTAGGGAAGGCTTAATAATTTATAAAAAATAAAAAGACAGTCAAGTTACGTGACCATGAGAGATGTGAGGGAGATGTCAGCTGATGTGACAGATTCCAGAAAGGCATAGAGGGAGGTGAGTTTCTGGGGCCTTACTCAGTGGTGTAACTGCAGTTGGGCTCAATCATCTCCTCCGTGTCCCCTCTCTCAAGTGTGTTCCAGACACTGGCTCTCTCCTCCTCCTTGCTTCCCTATGTTCCTATGCTTAAAGTTCTCAGGCTGGCTGTTCTGAGAGCCCAGACTCACATGGTAGCTCCAGGATTACATTCCCACCTCACCCAGGTTCTCTCCAAAGAACTTCTGATGAGCTATGCTTTAGCCTTTCTCAGCACGGTAGCCAAAGGATAGAGGGAGGTGGATAATAAACAGGAGCCCTCACCTAGTCTGGATTCTGTCCCCTAATCGCGTGGCTGAAGTAGAGGAAGAGCAATGGTTCATTTGAGAGTTGAGGGCTTGTCCTTAGAGTAGTGCTGGGGACAAAGAAGCAGACACGGCAATGGTAAAAGTAAATTGGAACCCAGCCCCTCTCTGGGCTATCGTGCAGACACTTAAAAATACCTTTCAATATTAATGTGATATAATAACATGGGGAGGGGTGGGAGTGGTTGTTCTTCTAAAGGACTCAGGATTGATTCTCAGCACCCACCTGATTAATTACAGCTATCTGTAACTTCAATTCCAGGGGATCTGCTCTCCTCTTCTAACCTCTGTGGGCACCAGGCACTTACACAATATACAGACACATGTGTAAGAAAAACACCCACACACATAAATAATAAAATAAAATAAAACACACAAACAAATAACATGGGAAAATGCTATTTCATGGTAATAGATTAGGAAATATACAGCAGCTGACTGTATGAATACAGCTGTGTAAAAGCTAGGTGTAAAATCCGGACAGCAAACACACTAAACTTTAAAACCTGCATTAAATGTGAACGTTGTTCTTAGGATGATGTGGTAATTACTGATTTTTCTCCCATCTTCTTCCTTTGCATTATTATTGCTTTTGTTGTGGCATTTGTTTATACCTCCATCTCTGCTGTCTCTTCTGGAAGTCTTTTTTTTTTTTTTTTTTTTTTTTTTTTTTGTAAGTGTTTATTTTTCAAGCTGGAGAGAGGATTCAGTGGTTAAGAGTACATACATACTGCAGAAGAACAGAATTTCCTTCCCAGCACCCACGTGGGACAGCTCACAAGTGCCTGTAACTCTAGATCCAGGAGATCTGGCGCCCTCCTCTGGCCCCTGTGAGCACTGCACTCACATGCACATGCATATGCATGTATGCACACATATTTCGTATGTTTTTAATTATAGGAGTTCATTACTTTTCCAGGGGTTTTGTGCTGTTTTCTTTTCTTTTGTTTTGTTTTGATCACAGTATACTGCACTTGACTAGTTTTTTTCTTGTTTGTAGGAATATAGTGTGATTTTGACTGTTAACTTTTTCTGTTCTCTCAAGAACTATCAATTTTCTCTACAATTCTGTTTCTTTGTTGTTTCCCAGTACTGACTTTTTTTTAAAACCCAGTGCTGACTTTTTGACATTATTTATTCCTCAAATAAAATCCAATACTTCATCTTATGTCCTCTTTAATTTCATGACAGAAATGATCCTTAACTGTTGAGCCTCACAGTGTGTGGGTGGGACAGACTCTTTACTGAGAACTCACTGGATGTCGGCATGTATTCAGGGAAGAATTCTTTGTTGCCCTTCCTGAAAGAAACAGAACAAGAAAGACAGTTTAGCAGGGCATGCAAATTCAGAGGAGGGAGGCATGATGATGAAGGCTCCATTGTTTGATAAGTTAGATTTATTTCTCCTTTCCCTGTAGTCTTCTCTATATCCTTCTACTTCTAACTTTGAAAATATTACTTCCTGAAGGGAGAAGCAGGTCAGGAGATGTGTAGTCACTTGGTTGTGTGAAGTGAAGAGGAGGATCTGGAGGAAGAGCTCATGTCTCTGTGAAGCATCTTGTAGTCACTCCAAGAGAGCTGCATTTACCAAATGGAGGTACCGTGAGGTATCTTCCCTGAAGATATACTGACATTTAGGGAATGTCCAGTGAATCTGTTTATTTTCATCAGAATCCCATTCTATAGGCACTCAGCTTGGTCAGTGAGTTAGCGCTCTCTCACTCTCTCTCTCTCTCCTCTCTCACCTGCTTTTAATGTAGGAAAAGTAGCTAATTTCATTTTGTACTTGCAAGTTAGTACCTTTATAAGTCTCAGTCAGGGGCTGGCGAGGTGAGTCAGTGGGTAAGCCATGCCTGAGCATGATTCCCAAGACCCCGAGACCCATGGTAGAAAGAGAAAGTCAGTTCCTTTAACTTCTGCATATGTATGGCGTGCACACATACTCGCATAGACAATTAATTAACTAATTAATTAACTAATTGACTGATTAATCAATATCTCAATCATTTCATTTTCAAGGACTGGAGAGAATATAAATAAGATTCAGTTGACTCACCATTCCCAATATAAAAATCTCACTTCAAATCTTCATTTTAAGCTCTGCAAAATAAATAATGTACTATGTTTACAATTGGGGAATACAAATTTTAAATGATTAATTAAATATTTATAAGAAAAAAGCCCTCAAATGAGATTGCAAATGGGAAGAAAAATTAATATGCTATTTACATATATATAAATTTGCTTGTAAATTTAATCATGAAAATATTAACATTTACACATAGCAAAGCTGCAGTTAAGAGTATACCTGAGCAAAATTTTTTACATTTTTATTATCATATATATTTTACTAATCTATAATTGAAGAAAAGAAGGAAGTGGATGAGAGAGGAAGGAGAAAGCTTTGGGGTTTAGTATTGTAAAAAATTTTAAAAATCCAACCATAAAAATCTCACTTCTGGATATTAGATTTTTTTAATATTTGAGAGAAAATACTAAATAGCAAGAAAACATCATGGAAGTAACCAACATGTTTCTGTTTGTGTTTTAAGTCACACTTCACAGGATGAAACCATTGTCTGGCACCATTACATGTTAAGAAGATGTAGCTAGAGAGACCATAGGGACCTTGTGGAGAACCTAATACTATTATTTTGTTAAATGGAGATGTATCAAATCTGCCCCTAACAACTTACAGTTATACCCATGAAATAATGCATCTCTCATCCCTCATCAACAGATAGTAATTAACATGGAGAGCCACATTGGCCAAGGCACAGAAAATAAGAGGCAGTAGAATACTAACCCTAAATGGAACATATATACTGTTGCATTCACTGTAATATATATATATACACCTCCTCCCAAGGCTCAGGAATCATAAGCTCACACCCTTAACCATGGAGGTTCTGACAATGGTGAGTGCTGGAAAATGTGAGAATCAGTTTCCCCAAAAAGAACAGTTCTTGGTAAGTTGACCATGCTCCCAGAGAAGGCCACACATTCAAGAATATCCAGGTAGCACAAACTGGTCTTGATTGGTTTAAAAGAAAAGAAAAGAACACAGAGTTGGATGGAGGCAGCGTGGATATGGAAAGAGTTGGGGAGGGATGGATATAATCAAACATGAATGGAACTCTCAAAGGACTAATACTTTTTAAAAAAGAAAGAAAACACATTAAAAGAAAAGCAAGGATATGTAAGTTCTAAAGTTTCAGAGATGTCAGAGGCTTGGATACTTCTCTGATTTGGACCTGGGGATTATTTAAACTAAAGTATAACACAAAACAGTGTTTAGTTAGACCATAGGAAATTGATAGCTCACATGAAGTCAGTCTCAGAGTGAATAAGATAGCAAACCCTGGGAATCGCTGTGACAGCAAATAAAACTCTGGATAGTGCAAGAGGCACCATTTTTGTTCACCCCAGTGAAACTCCTAGGAAACCAAATGGAAGCTTAGAACTGATTATTAAAATCTAGATGTGTTAAAGGCATCGTGTCATCTGATCTAACTCAACTCCTACCTGTTTCTAGTTTGGGAAAAGGTTTGGAGGCAATAATAACCTAATTTGTCTTGACATATTATAGCTGAGTAACTCATTTAGGAAATGAGCAGGAAAGAATCTTGAAAAAAGAGAAATAAATAAAGTCTGCAGGGAGCCAGAAAGGTTATTAGTGCAGTGACGTGTCAGAAGAGCTCATTGCCACCAATACCAAATCATACTGGGGTGCATGTCCTGATTAGGGACAGTGTTACTATACAATGTCTCTATCCCATCAAAATAGTAACATTTCCTTTTTAAAAACCTACCAAACCCACCTAACAGTGTCCATAGTCGAGAGTGTGTTGGCTCTACAGACAGTTGAGCAGTTAAGAGCGCTGGCTGCTCTCTCAGAGAACCTGGATTCAGTTCCTAATGCCCATAGAGTGGCTCATAACAATCTGTAACTCCAGTTCCAGGGGATCGGATGCCCTCTTTTGAACCCCATGTGCACCAAGCACATGCATGGTGCATATACATGTGCAAATAAAACACCAACATACATTAAACAAAGAAACAACCGGTCTGAGGATGAAGTTCCCACGCAAGCGTACCCCTCAACTGGTTGCCCATCAGCCCGGATACTGACCTCCTGGTTTCTTCATCCGTAACAATAGTAAAGCATTGCAGGGATGAGTGTGGCTGGGAAATGAAATGAAACAGTGAAGTACGGAGACAAGTTCACTCACAGCGAGAAGTCAATAATGTAAATGTTGATTTCTTCTAAAATACAGTGTTAATAATGGCTATTACATATTCCTCACTATGATGTGACAGGCATCCTAGTAAACACTTAGCATTCTATCTTCATAACAGTTTACTAAGTTAAGTGTAATGTTCACTTTCAGACAAGAAAAATGAAGATCGAAGAAGTGAAGTCCATTCGTTATAGCTTATAAAGAAAGTAGAGAAATGAGCTCTCAGCCCGGCACTGTCTTATGCCAAGTCGCAAGCATACACTTTGAAGATGAAATTGCCTATGCAACTGACCGCAGCTGGTCTTGCAGAAACTTAGTATGTGACTGTAATCCAGTAATGTGTGATATTTTGTGGAGGTTGTTTTATAACGAAAGCACAGGAAGATACAACGACGACGGCCATGAACCCATGACCTTGATTCTGAAGAGAGCTGCAGAAACAGAAACGTGAGCAGATTTTCTTTGGATGAAGCGACATTTAAAAAAAAAAAGTGCTAAACAGAAGAATGAGGTGGGCTGCGTGAGCACGGAGGAGGAAGCAATTAATTCTGGCAGAGTGATGGGGAAAGGCTTCAGGGATGAGCTGTAAATGAGCTGAGCCTTGAAGGTTGCATAGATTTTGATTAGTGGGAGACGGACGGGGCATTCCGGGTAAGCTCAGGTGGGAACGCGCTGTGTGCCTGGGGATGCGCAGGTGATCACTGAAGAAGACTGACTGCAGCAAGCACTAAGGGCCGCAATGGAAACCGAGACCGTTAAAAAGAGGTAGGGGGTAAGTGCAGATCATGAGGTCCCTGAACACTTGTTTAAAAGACTGAGCTGTATTAAGAAGTCAGCAGGGAGCCATTGGGAATTTTATGAAGACAACTCTAGCAGCTGCCTCAGAGACCACTGGGGAAGGTAGACTGACAGAGATGGAAGGTGGGAGGGAGACAGGCAGAGAAGTTCAAGCAGAGTCAGTCCGCTTTGTCCTTCCGGGTAGCTCTGTTATAAACAATTCCCCAAACACAAACATGTGTGTGTATTTACAAAACGTGTGATCTTGTGGGATCCCGGGATCCCAAGAATCCCATGAATCCTTCAAGAGCAAGATGAAGCAATGGGGATTAAGGGGGGTATCTACATCCGAATCTCCTCTTCATTCTACAGGGCAGTCATCCCCGTGGAATCTGCAGGGTGTTGGCATTGTGGAGTGACTAGGGACACGGATGGAAGGAAGAAAACGAACAGGGGTGGTTTACTCCTGCAACCAGAGCAGATCCTAGACTAGAATCCAAGGGTGGGATTTCAGCTGTTGTTGTTCAACGGTATTTCCTCAGCTTAGCACAGTGTCCAGCATAGTTATTGTTCTGCATTTGTGGAATGGAAGGACAGAATTACTTCCCAGAGTTTATTTGGAAAGAGAAGATTCCATATAAATGGAAAGAAGAAAAAGAGGAGGAGGAGGAGGAGGAGGAGGAGGGAGAAGAGGAGGAGGAGGATGCTTTAAATGATGTCTCTGAGTAGCAATGGTTGGTAACTTTCTAGGGAGCCCATGATAGTATCTAACAAGCTGAAGAGTCCATTTTTTATATATGAGACCTAAATATTTTAGCCAGTTGTACAATCAACTTTTCTCTCTCTTGTGTTTACCAAAGATGTCACAAACTCGCTGCAGTAGCTATTTACTATTGAATCCAAATAAAAAAAAAAGCAGGTCTGTGCCTTTATTCTGCTTTTGCCCTTATCAACACTATTTGTCATAGCACACAATGCATGCCATGTGTGAAATAATGTCTCCATGAGGAGATTCTGAGAGGTTGGTGGATTCAGAATGAAACAAATTCAGTGAAGGGATAGAGGCAAGAGAGCCCGTGGCTCAGAGCACAGCCTGGAGAGCCAGGATAATCAATCTATTTGTGAACCGACTGTCTTAGTTTGCTAAACCTCCATTTCTTCCATGATTAAAAGAGAATATTAAATCAGCACTCCATATGAGTGGTTTGGAAATAAAGCTAAGGTATGTCAAACAGCTCATGTGGTACATAACACATAACACACTAATTGTTACTTTAATGGATGATGACACAATGCACCACTGCGATTATAACTTTTCCTATCAAAGTTAATGTAAGACATTGGAAAAAAATTAAAAGTGATTTAAACCTAAGCCAATTACTTTCTGAGAGGGGGGGGACTTATAGTCAAAATTTAAAAGAAATACAGATTATATTAAAGTGCTTACAAGCAACCCAAACTAAAAGTCTATGTAAATAAGCCAAGAGTTCGCAAAGGGAGAAACACAAATGGCTAGTGAACACTTTAAACAGCATTCAGCATCCTTAGCCATCAGGAAGGCGCAGAGTAAAACTACTTTAAGATTCCATCTCACTCCAGTCAGAATGGCCGCCATCCAGGATACAAATAACAAATGCTGGTGCACACGTGGGGAAAGGGTTGTTGATGGGACCAGCTGTTGCTGCGGACTAGTGCAGCCACTTTGGAAATGAGTCTAGATGTTTCTCACAAAGCTAGAAACCATATGACTCTGCCATATCACTCCTGGGCGTGCACCCAAAGGACTCTGTATCCTACTGCAGAGATATTTGCATGGCTACGTTCACTGAGCTCCATTCACACCATCTAGGAAATGGGAGTCGTCTCAATGTCTATCAACTGATAGACAGATAATGAAAATATCTTACCTATACACAATGGAATTTTATTCAGCCATAAATAAAATAAAATCGCAATACTTACCGGTAGACATATAGAACCGAAAAAATTATGCTGAGTGAGGCAATCCAGACCTAGAAAGGCAAACACCATGTGTTCTCCCTCATATGTGGATCTTAGCTTCATTTTTAGTTCTGTATGTTTAATTGGAGTGTCTGTGGAAGCCAGTAAATTAGAAAGAAACCGTGATAGGTATGGTGGTTTTAATAAGCATGGCTCCAGAGACTCATGTGTTTTGAACACTTGGCCATAGGGAGTAGCACTATTAGGAGGTGTGGCCTTGTTCCAGGATGTGTGTCACTGTGAAGGTGGGGCTTTGGGGTCTCGGAAGCTCCAGCTACACCCAGTATAATATACAGTCATCTCTGCTGCCTGCAGATCAAAAGGTATAATTCTTAGTTCCCTCTCCAGCACCATGTCTGCCTGGATGCTGCCATGCTTCCCATCATGATGATAATGAGCTGAACCTCTGAAACTGTAAGCCAGCCCTGACTAAATGCTTTCTTTTATAAGAGTTGCCTTGGTCATGGTGTCTCTTCACAGCAATGGAAACCCTAACTAAGACAATGGGGTAGAAGCTGCCATAAGAGCAGGGTGGACGTAGAATATTGATAAAATAAAAATATAGAAAGGGCCCACAACACCCAGAGGAAGCTCAACTCCCAGGCTCTCTGACACACCCGGGATTAGAGGTGAGCAGGAACCAACATCTGTCCCAACACTGGGAGTAACTGGGA
>NW_022196891.1:64132987-64133808 GCF_008632895.1 Mastomys coucha
CACCAGACTTCTCACCAGAGACTATGAAAGCTAGAAGATCCTGGGCAGATGTCATACAGATTCTACAAAAACATAAATGCCAGCCCAGGCTACTATACCCAGCAAAATTCTCAATTACCATCGATGGAGAAAATAAGATATTCCATGACAAAACAAAATTTACACAATATCTTTCCACAAATCCAGACCTACAAAGGATAATAGAACAAACATCAACATAAGGAGCAAAACTACACCCTAGAAGAAGCAAGAAGGTAATCTTTCAACAAATTCACACAAACCTAATTCCACCTCTTACAACAAAAACAACAGGAAGTGACAATTACTTTTTTAATACATTAATTTGAAAACTAATATTATCAACATATCCTAATCAATTGGAATCCAATAATATGAGGAATTGGAAATTTGATGATTGTCATCTAATGATCTCTCTAATTTGGCAATTGGAGAAATAGGTCCAACATTGTAGAATCTATATACACTGTCAGCTTGTTTGTTTATGACAGTGTCTTGCTGTGTACAACATAAGGGTCTTGAAATCTTGCTTCCCCTATCTCAGCCTCTCTATTAATAGTATTGTTTATTTCATGTTTTTACACTATACTATGGTTTTCAGAACAGCTTATATATTTCAAAAGTATTTATATACCCAAAAGAAACATAGACAATTAACTAGGGAGGTTGCTTATTAGAGAACAACAAAGAGTGAGACTGAATGTTTTGCTTGACGTCTGTAACTCTTGTATCAACTGGAAGAAGAGGACTTTATAAGTTACTCTTTCTCTGAGATGAATGCTTTTCCAAATTATCACAGCTAA
>NW_022196891.1:64138722-64139982 GCF_008632895.1 Mastomys coucha
AGTTTTCTTCTATAACTTTGTTGAAGATATTTACTGGCCCTTTAAGTTGGAGGTCTTCACTCTCTTCTGTAGCTATTATCCTTAGATTTGGTCTTCTCATTGTGTACTGGATGTCCTGGATGTTTTGGGTTAGGTTCTTTTTGCTTTTTGCATTTTCTTTGACTGTTCTCTCAATGTTGTCTATGTTATCTTCTGCCCCTGAGATTCTCTCTTCTATCTCTTGTATTCTGTTAGTGATGCTTGCATCTATGTTTCTTGACTTCTTACCTAAGATTTCTAATTCCAGAGTTGTCTCCTTTTGTAATTTCTTTATTGTTTCAACTTCCATTTTTAAGTTCTGGATGGTTTTACTCAATTCCTTCACCTGTTTGTTTGTGTTTTCCTGCAATTCCTTAAGGGATTTTTGAGTTTGCTCTTTAAGTGCTTCTACTTGTTTACTTGTGATCTCCTGTAATTCTTTATGGGATTTTTTTTTGTTTCCTCTTTAAGGGCTTGTACCTCTTTACCTGTATTCTCCTCTATTTCTTTAAGGGAGTTATTCATGTCCTTCTTAAGTTCCTCTATCAGCATTGTGAGATATGATTTTAGATCCAATTCTTGCTTTTCTGGTATTTTGGGATATCCAGGACTTGCTGCAGTGGGAGTACTAGGTTCTGATGAAGCCAAGTAGTCTTGGTTTCTGTTGGTAGGATTCTTGTGTGTGCCTTTTGACATCTCTTGCTTTTTTGTGTTAGATGTTCTTAGTGTCTCTGACTAGAGCTTGTCCCATCCCTGCTGCCCTGCAAGTCCCCTGCGACTCGTGGGGCCTGTGCCTCCGGGCTGGCTGCTCTGGTCTTAGAAACTCACTGGAGAGAAAATGGCGGCTCTCACCCGAGTCTCTGGCTTAAGATGCTCCCTGGAGGTAGGCCCTCCACTTGCAGCGAAGGGGCAGAGAAGGATGCTGATCCTCCTCTGTCACTCAGAAGCTGAGAGGATCCTGTCCCTACCACCCTGCGGCTCCCCTGGGACTCGTGGGGCCTTTGCCTTCCGGCTGGCTGCTCCGGTCTTAGAAACTCACCAGAGAGAAAATGCTCATCTTTGATTTTGTGATATGTCTGTAGTCCAACTCCTAACAATGGTTCGCAGCAGCTGTGAATGGAAGTCCAAGGATCTAGCAGTTGCTCAGTCCCTCAAGGCAAGCAGGCAAAGCAGAGAGCCAAATTCTTACCCTCACCTAATGTCTGTGCCACCCTCCAAGCAGAACCATTGTTCATTGAAACA